>NW_020884905.1:1032924-1092930 GCF_003945725.1 Corapipo altera
GGCCCCCGGCTCTGCCCCCGGCTCTGCCCCGCCCGGTCCGGCCCCCGCCTCAGGGGCAACACAAACTCCGGCCCGCGGGCGGCCGTGGGCGGGGCGCTTCTCCAGGCAGCGCTCGCTCATTGGCTGGAGGCGCAGGAGGGCGGCCCTTGATTGGCGAGCCGGCCTGTCTGTCACGGTGAGCGGTGCTCCAGGTAGGGCAGCGAGAGCTGCGCGGTTCCCCCGTACTCGGTTCCCCCAGAGCCGCTTCGGCCGCCCGCCCGAGCTGCTGAGGCACCGCTCCGGCCCAGCGCCGCTCCCCGCCGAGCTGCACCTCGGCACCCGCCCTGTCCCCGCGGGGCCCTGTGCCACGGGCCGCCCCCGGGCGGGGAAAGCCAGCGAGCAGCGCAGCGGGGCGCGGCGGCGCTGCCCGGGCGGTGGGCGGCAGGGCAGGCGGGGCGGAGGCGGGGCCGCGCCGGACGCAGAGGCGCTGCCTGGCGGAGCAGGGGCGCTGCCGGGCCGGGGAGCGAGTGCGGGGGGGCCGGTCACTCACAGCGTCAGCCCTGGGCCGGGGAGACAAAGGCTCCGTAACGCGGTTGCCAGAGCGCCGCCGGTCGCTTGGTAACCGCCCGCTGCCGCTTTATCCGGGGGCGTCTCCCGGCTGGGGGCGGGGTGGAGCTGGAGTCCTTGTGGGCGCTCGCCCTCCGTGTCCCAAGGCTCGTTCTCGGCTCCGCTCCCGCTCCTATGCGGGCTGCGGCCGCCGCGCTCGCAGCACCGTGGGCCCCGGCGGGCGGCCCCTCCGGGCAGCGGGTCGGGTCCCAGCGAGCGCGCCCCGGCCCCGCCGGCGCTGCCCGAGAGCGCCATGAGCTCGGAGCCGCCCCGCGCCTCGCTGCTCCGCGCCCTGTTTAAGATGGAGCCGCCGGCGGCTGCCTCCGAAGTGCTGGGGGGAGCCTCGGAGTTCGTGAAAGGTGAGAGCGGGGCGGGAGCCGCCCCGTCCCCTGCCCGCGGGGGTCCCGGGGCTTCCCTCAGAGAGGAAACCCGCTGGCTTTCCCGCCTCCCTGCCCCGGCTTTGCTGCGTGCTCGGCTCCTTTTCCTGGCGGGCTCGGCGGGCTGCCCGCCCCCGGCTGCCGCGGGCGCACCTCGGCGGGTCCTGCCCCCGCTTCCCCGGCGGGGAGGGCGCGGGGCCGGCACCTGTTGCTGTGCGCGGCTGTGCCCGGGGTCAGAGCTTCCCCCGCCCGCGGGGCCGCTCCCGAGGGTGCCCGGGGGGGCCCTGCAGGGCAGGGCCCGCGGGCGGAGCGGTCCGGGCGCTCCCGCCGCCGCTCACGCAGCAGAAAAAGGAGCGGCGGAACCTCTTCCGCCCCGGGCCGCGGGGTGACAGGCGTGCCCCGGGCAGCCGGCGGGGCATCTACCCGGACCGACCGACGCTCTGCCCTAATCTGTCTTTCAGATCGGTTGTACTTCGCTACTTTACGAAATAAACCGAAAAGTACCGTAAATACCCACTACTTTTGTACGGATGAGGAACTGGTCTATGAAAAGTAAGTGTTGTGATCTGTTACGTTTTGCATATTCAAAGTGATCACCTGAGGGTCTTCCCAACACACTTTGATACTGTGTAGAATATTTTTTGCCCCATTTAGTTACTTGCACAGAACACGAGTATAAAGTTATCCGGAATATATTTATATATTAGCTGAAACTAGTTTAACAAGATTACTGCTACAAAAAAGACCCACAAAAACAGCTGGAAGGCTTAAATTGTAGTTGAACTAGGAGAAGGGTATCTGAACCTTGTAAGATTTGTTTAAAACATGGAGAAGATTTCTAATTACATTTTATTAAATTGTGACTTAAATAGAAAACTCTTGTTTGGCATGAATAGATGAAACAATAGTTTGCTTCCTTTGTTTTCCTGTATAGAGTTATGAAGTGATCACCTTTAATATAGAATTTTAAAGAGCATCTACAACTTGTTTTATAAGAAGGTTTTGTGATAGCACTTCCTGAAGGCTTTTGTAGCTTTAGAACAGCAGAAAAAGTATGTTCTGTGAAGTAAAAGCTTCACGTGTTTGGAAAACACTGACTACACACAGAAGGTAAAAAGTAAAATTGATTATAGTTGTGAATACTATTAAAGGACATAAAATACACTTAAAAAATAAAGTAACCACTCTATACTGTAGTTAAAAAGTGGATGCTCTGTACTTTGTTCCCAACTCAACTGTTTCATGTTTGATGGTTTATCTAGCTACTTGACAAAGGCGTTGCTGTAACAGAAGTGAAACAAAAAGTGTGCTCCTGTTTTTTGTAAAACTTTCCATCTGGGTTGAAGAGTTTGTGAGCATCAGCCATTCTTCCTTTACTTCTATAGTGACTTCAGCGCTGTTCCTGTGAAGGTGTCCTTGGTTTTTAACTTACTTTCTATGCCCAGCTTGCAGTTTTAGGGTGGCTTTTCTACATGTTTTCGAATCTTTCTCATCTTAAGCTGTGCATCTTCTACTGAAGTTCCCAATGATTCGTGCCGAAAGTTGACTTTTACAATCAGCTGCTTGGGTTGGGAGTGAGTTCTGTAATGATCATTAAGGAATTTAGATTGGAAGGCACCTTGGGAGTACTCCAAGGCAAGGTTGACCTAATATTGAAAGCAGAATTCAATTGGTGAAGGTCCTGAGCAATTTGCGTTGTGTGAAAATGTTCCACTTTCTTTAATGAAAAAAGCTTGTTCCTCTTCTTGACTTCTGTGTTATTCTTGACATGAGGTGTTTTGGTTTTAATTCTTAATATGCTTCTAGGAAGGGTGAAGGAATCTTATGTGGCATTTGATCTTATGGGTAAGAAGGGGGAATGCTTCTCTACTGTTAGTTACAGAGGACTATGCTAACCAAGGACTGTTACTTGGGTATTTTGTGTGAGGACAATGTCATATTTTAAAAAAAGAAAAAAGTACAGAGAAATTTGAAGGGGAGGGGGAAAGTAATTTTCTTTAGCATATAACAGAAATTCCATATGTATACTCCTGAGCCCAGTTATCTGTTAAGTACATACCAGGTGTAACCTGATATCACATATAATTACCAGATAATGGAAGGAAGCAGTTTCCTTTTTCTAGAGCACATCTAAAGATTTTGGACATGTAATTCATGGTGTATTTTCTGAATTGGCAGTTTCTACTCTATTTTGCCTGTTTTAAAGGTATCCTATGTTTGATACCATAATAGTACTCTTGCTTTTGTGCTCTCAAAATACTAAAATGTGATATGAGGTAGAAATTAAGTGACAGTTACCAGGTGGTATGAATGAATTTTCTATAATGACCTAACTCTGGCATAACATTGCTAAACTTTCCCCTGATATTTGTATTGCTGCACCTATCACTGTCAGCGTATGCAATATTTAGTAGTAAACCCATGCCTCATTTTATCCCCCCCCCTCTTTCTTTTCTCCCTCATATTTAAAGAAGTTTATATGGTCTCAGGGAAGCAAAAGCAGGTGCCATTAGGGTTACAGTTTTATATATCTCTTTAATATCTTTCTGAATTTGGACAGCTAGAGGCAAATTGAGGACTAGAACGCAAGACTCGGTTCTTGGGGAAATAGTAATTTTGCTGTAGCTTCCCTTGTGCTCATCAGCAAGCTTGACATCAGTCTGTTGTGTTTCACAGATTGCACACAAAGTGGGGAGCTTCATGTCAGGGCTTGTCTGTAAGTAGTAGTGGAATATAACTTTAATACACCAGATCAGATCTGTTGCTCATTTTATCAAAAATGCAGCCTTCTTTCTGAGAAAGTGGTTTGAAGTATTTGTTACATGATAGCAAAATAAATACTTGGAAGTGAGTTTTGAAGTGCTATAGCTCAGAACAGTGGTTTCCAGGGTCTTTATTCAAAATGGCCTACCTGGCTTGTTGTGATCAGAATTTCATGGCCAGTTCTGCTTTTTTATCAAATGAACTGTTCAGTGTTTTGAGGAGGAGGATAGGACATGTCTACTCAGGTATGCAGTCCTCAGCACTTGTGAGGTGTGTAATTGATTATGTTAATACAACTGCTTATTGGCTTAACTTTGTTTAGATGCATCACAGTAGTGACGAAGATACTTCATTGAGCTTAGAAATAAACTGCTTTTCTTTGGGCCTTATTCTGTTAGCTTGTTAGAGAATTTTATTTAGCTGACTTTACAGAGGTGTCAGTTTGCTTCACTGAAGCAGTATCTGATCTGAAAACCTCATGAATATGTAGGTTTGGAGTTGTCTGATTACAGAGGGCTTGTTATTGGATCACGCAGTACTTAAAAACTTGCTGCCTCGCTTCCTTTTTCTCCCACTCTTGAAGAGACATAAAGAAGTAATTTTGTACGTTAGTAGTATACCCCATTTATTAAACAAAGCAGCCGTGCTAGATCTAATGGTTTCGGAAGTTTTGGTCTGGTAAATGCTGACTTGCTATTGCAGCCTGTCACGTGGTTTATTACTAAATTGTACACAAAGTGTGGTTATGTAATCTCGAGCACTTTAGCCTTCAGTTTTCACTTGAAGTTTTCAACTGTTCTAGTGAATTCATAACACTGTCTTATTTAAACACGCACACTTTAAAGAGATAATAAAGGGGTTCTTAAAAGCATTTAAGCCCATCTGAAATGCTACCTGACTAGGAACTCACTACAACTGTCACTAGTTAAATGTGCTGCAATTTAACCTTGAACCTATTATGCTAGGGAAATGATATGTAAATGCCTCAGTTAAGAGAACAAGAAACTGAATGAAATTATACAATTCTGAAGTCTTTTTAATGGTTCTCTTTCTGTAAGATTTTGTCAGAGGTTTTCTGAAACTCTGACTTTCCTCCTGAGAAAGTCTGAGCTACTGCTTATAATGAAACGCTGTCTTTCAGGGTAATGTAGTGCAGGTAACCATTACTTCAGAAAAATGGAGCTAATGAGAAATAATCCAGCTTGATGAAGACTGTCATTTGGCAAATAGACAAGCCTCGCTTTGGCAAAACCTCAATTAAGTAAGAAGCTTTTTATTCTCTAAGAATAGCGTCTTTCATGTTTCACCTTTCAGTAAACAGATCTGGATTGAGAATGCTACACTTGACTGGTTAACTTGGCTTTCTTATAGTTTTATCAAAGCAACTTTTAATGTCCTTTTTTATTGTTGAGTAGCTTTCTCAAACAAAATTAAAATCTAAATAATGTGAAACAGGAATCTCTTACTGGGAACTTGTAATGGCAGCCTTCATAAATCATAACGGTTTTATTCAGTCATTTGTTCTCATTTTGGATCTCTTGTATAAACAACCTTTGCAGATCTAATCTCTGACATGATCTAGGCTGTAAAAGGAGTTAATATGATAGTCTCTGTGTATCCTATATCCTATGCTTTACACTAAAGCTTTCTTTCAAGCTGTGGTATGTTACTTGCCCATTTCACAGCAATCTTCACATTAGCTACTTTGGTTATGCAGCAATAGAATAAGACTTTCAGATGCTTAGCTACAACAAAATTCAGTTAGTACTGTTTTGTCCACTGCATGTGTATATGCAAAGAAGCAGTTTCTCTTTCCTGTGAGAAGAGTGAGGGTTAGCTTGTCTGGTTTTGCTTTGGCTAAATGCTTCTTTCTGCTCTTCACTAACAGTACTTGCATAAGAAACCTGAACTTCTCCATCGTTCTGTGGTTTATATCATTTGAAAGGAAACAGAAAACTTAAACTTAAACTTGTTCCAACAATCAGAGCTGTTGCTTCACAGAGAACAGGGACTTCCTTGTTTAGTCCAGTAACTTTTGAAGACTTGACCTTGACAATTGGATGACCAAGACAACCTAGTAAGCTGAAGTCCAAAATAAAAAAAAAAAGGAAATTTCCCAACTTCTAACTTCTATCAATGTGAATGTAAATACAGAGGAGAAAAACTTCTGTATGTTGAATTCTTACAGGTGAGTATTAAGAGTAATGCTCCAGCTTTATGTTGTTTTCCATCTTAAAATGAGAAATTTTAATTTCACTTCAGAAATTAAATCAGATCTGACTGAGAGTGTCAATTTTTCCTTCAGACACAAACTTCTGACATAATTTCACATTTGATACTTGTAAAGTGCTATCCCTTAACACCTGTGGTGTGCTTTTCAGTCCAGCAGTTTCATAAATTTTATACCTATACATTGGTCTTTGCATACCATATTGGTCTTTGCTTTTTTCCTATGTAAAAGATAAAAGCATTTGCCAGTAGTATTGAGCAGCTTTTTCTCTCCCCCCCCCCCCCCCCCCCCCCCCCCCCCCCCTCCCCGGTGAAAGGGTACCAGGATAAACCAGAACTATTTTCTAGGTCCCAGTTTTGTATTGGGCAGGAGTGTAGCTTGGTACAGGAAACACCATTTGAGGATCTTGGGCTCTGTTAAGATGACTTTCTTTCCAAAGAGACTAGGCTTCTAGCAGGACCTGAAGATTCGTCCAGAGGGAAGCTTTTTGTTGAAGAACCTCTTCATAATTTATTTTTGATGTCAAGGAGCATTGCATTAAAAAAGAATGTATTTGGAATAGCTGTTTAATTACTACAACTTAAATCAATGAATTCTTGTTGGATTTTGAAGAATCTGGATCTTGAGGAGAATTTGGAAGTTCCAAGAAGAAATTGAGTTAATACCTGTTTTTTTTTTTTTTAATAATACAGAGCCTCTACTTTATTCCTACCTCCAGATGCAAGCAGTGAGGTGATTTTTCCAGGGTTATATTTGCTGTATCATCCTTTGTCTATTCAGAAGCATGCGATCTCTAAGTAGTATTAAGTATTAGGGATTTTGTCTTGGCCCAAATAAGAAAGCTCCCAGGAATTCACGTGTTACTGGAATCACTGGGCTAGAGCAGGGAAACAGTGCCACTGAGTATCACACCTGTTTTCATGTGCTTGAGAAGTAGGGAGGAGAAACACACTCTAGGAAGCAGAAGTTGGAGAAAGAAGACTGAATAGGTAAGATTTCCTGAGTAGCAGTTAGGTTGTAATGAATGGGTGGACCGATCCTTTTGATGCTCATCCAGGAACTTTGTTGTGTAAGGTGTGTTCAGCTTATGATTTGAAGCAAGTACCTGTAATGGCCACTTGGCCACTTCTGCAGTACCTGATTCTTGTACTGCTTAATGACCAGACTCAGAGCAGATGCAGTAGGGCCCTTGGAGTGCAGTAATCTGAATGTTCCAGCCTAGGAAAAAAGGAGGGAGAAACAAGTGGAGAATTTTTCTCTTACTGTAATTCAGTCTCATTGCTTCATTTTAATTGTAAAATTGTAAATTTTAATTGTAAAATGCTGAAAAATTAGTGAAGCTTTGCAGTTAAGAAGCTGTATATATGTTATTTTATAAAGCTTTTGGTTTTTATCTTTTAGATTGAGTAATTTCAAGCTTGGGGGGCTCCTGTTTTGGCAGATAAATTACTTTATATGATTTCCAGTCTTCAAGAAGGCAGGCTTTGTACTTTGGGGAGTAGTTGTACTCCTTTTCTGGGATACATACTCCAGAAAACGAATGCAGTTGTGAAATGGTGGCTCTGTTTTCAAGTTACTAAATCAATGACTGAGTAAGGTGGCATGCAGGTAACATCAGGCCCTGATGGGAAGTGAATGGCAATAGAAAACTACTGCTCTGGTGTTTTCATCTGTAGGGAAAAAGTATCAGGCGTCTGGAGTGAGGCATTAGCAATGCATTTTATCTTTGGAAGATAACTTGATATCTTGGCCTGATCAGTTGACTGATGTTAATATGGACCTTGGCAAATTAGAGAGATGGGCAGTCACCAACCATATGAAGTTTAACAAGGGTAAGTGTCGAATTCTGCACCTGAGATGGGGCAACCCTGGTTGTGTGTATAGACTGGGAAACCAGAGGCTGGAGAGCAGCACTGTCAAAAGGGACCTGAGGGTCCTGGTTCATGGCAAGTTGAATATGAGTCAGCAATGCCCTGGCAGCCAGGAGGGCCAACCCTGTCCTGGGGGGCATCAGGCAAAGCATGGCCAGCTGGTTGAGGGAGGGGATTGTCCCTCTCTGCTCTGCACTGGGGCGACCTCACCTTGAATATTGTGTGCAGTTTTGGGCAGCACAGTATAAAAAAGCTACCAGAGAGCATCCAAAGGAGAGCTGCAAAGATGGTGAGGCTTCTGGAGAGGAAGCTTTATGAGGAGTGGCTGAGGGCACTTGGTCTGTTCAGCCTGGATAAATGGAGACTGAGGGGAGACCGCGTTGCCACCTTCAACATCCTCATGAGGGAAAGTGGAGGGGCAGATACTGATCTCTTCACTCTCATGACGCGTCACAGGACTTGAGGAAATGGCATGAAGCTGAGTCAGGGGAGATTTAGGTTGGATCAGAAGAAGGTTTTTCACCCAGAGGGTATAAAAAAACAGTGTCCTGTTCCAGGACACTGGAACAGGCTCCCCAGGGAAGTGGTCACAGCACCAAACCTGTCTCGGTTCCAGAAGTGCTTGGACAATACTGTCAGGCATGTATTGTGATTCTTGGACTCGATGATCCTGATGGGTTCCTTCCAATTTAGCATAATCTGTAATTCTGTGGAAGTTATCAATTCAATTAAATGTGTGCCAGGCTATATTATTCCTTCATTGACTATAACCAGGCACCATCCAATAGTTCAGGATAGGAAATCTGTTTACCATTTTTCTGAAACTCCAGGGTCAGGTATTCCAACGCTTAGTGAAAAGTGACTTTTGCATTCAGAAGAGGTGCCGGTTTAGGCTTGAACTGACTGATGGCACCTTCACGTGGCCTCCCATGGAACTGCAGTCGGAAACGACTTGTGTTGCTGTCTCGAGAGTTGAGGGCTGCATTCCATTGAATTCCCTGGAAGAATTTACGGTAGCTGCTTGCATGACAGAGTAGACCAATGAGCCCTTTATGGGCTGGCCTTTCGTGGATGACCGTTCCTATGATACAGTATAGCAAATACCTCAGATCTTATGTTGTAACAAATTATAGGAAGAAGTGGTTCTAGGAGTCTATAGATACCAGAAACTTAAGCTACTGCTTCCAGGTAGTATCATGATAGTATTTTTGAAATAGACTATTTAAATATTCATCTAGTGTATTCTGGGGTTTTGCTACTTAGTTTGAGAAGCCTAAGGATAGCAAGCCTCCATGGGTTGAGGGGGAAGAATAATTTCAGCTATCATCTAGGTACTTGATTAAAACAAAATATAATTAAATGTTAATTAATATCATACCTGCCATCTATTCCTCATATGTGGTTCCCACCTCCATTGTAAGTGATTCTCAACTGGCTTAAGCTTCAGAGACATCCCGATTTCTTATTGTATTTAAATGCATTGTTAAAATACCTAGATGTAAAAGAGGTGGAAGTAAAATAATGAGTGGATTGTTATCAGTGACTATCATATAATAGGATTTGACTTTTTCTTACATTTATCTTCAACTTTTACCCAATAAAATTCTTTACTCAGATGGTGACTTAGTGTGTTGTTTCTCCCCATTCCCTATACCTCCCATTTCCCATCTTCTGCTTACATTTAACTGTATGTCAAAATTCTGTTCTTAAGATAAAAATCCTCTGGGTGAGTCAGGATCAAGTGTCTCTAATTCAAGTATACAAATGGGCTTTTATAGAAAAAGTAATGAGGGTGCATAAGATTAAACCCTTCTTCTTAAACATGTCAGAAATTGTGTTTAGGTCTAAGGATGTAAATTGAAGGAAGATTTTGTAGATCAGAGTTCACTGACTTCAGTACAGAGCCTTGTATTATCTTTCAGAGAACTCTTTAATTTGGAGGTTTGTAAAGCACTTGTTTCACTTAGCCCCACTAAAAAAAAAAAGGATAATCCAACTTATTCCACTTTAGAGGTATTAAGTGGAGAAAGTTAAAATTATGCATGTAACATAACCTTTCTGCCTCACATGTCAACCCCAATGTTTTGTAAGTGAAGCCAGTGGCTGGTTTATACTGCCTGCATGATGTTATGTAAATAACTTGGGAATTGCCAGTGGTTTTGTTTAGTAGTAGTGCTGCTGCCGCACTGACTAAAAGTACTTTTCCTTTATGATTGTGTTTGGGTTCTCAGAAATATTTTGTTTCTGCAGCATAGACAAATGGTGACAGGACCAGAGACTTAAACACAGATACTTCTGCCCCTGGCCTCCACTGTGTTAAGAGAAACACACCATACTTAATTGGAATAGGTGATGGAGAAATAGTCAGTCAAAGATTGTGACATCTTTCACTTGATGACTGAGAAGCTTAATAGCTTCATTTTGCTTCATGGATAGACTGAAATGTATTTTATCCTTCTGCCACCAAACTAGTAACTTGTCTGTTGTGGATAAATTTGTAAATTAATTTTTGTGTACTTTTCCTATACTTCTGTTTGAATTTAATCATGTGGAAAAGTAGAAGTGGATATATGACTTCATATTGATGTACTTCTAGCAAATGAATAGTAATAAAATAAAAACTTATCCTAAAGCATGGCTTATTGAGTTCTTCAGTTCTTTAGGCGAACTGTGTATTCCGTTAAATCTTTCAGCTACTTTGCTCACAGTGGTTTTTTAAAAAGTATTCTGTGTTATAGTAACTATCACATTCCATGTTGTTTCACAATACTTTAAAAAGTATTTTTCAAAAATAATCTTTAAATCCTAAGTTCTACTCTTCCATCATATATTTAAGTGAAAGAATACTCTAAAGTTAATGGAACAAGACAGGGTGGTTTTTTTTTTTTATTTGGAGAAGGTGTTAGTGCAGCAGTATGGGAAGAGATGTTAGTAAGCCTTCTGTATGGCTTTTCTAGAAGCTACAGTGTTGTTAGAGCTCCAGTTTTAATTTCTTTTTTGTCATAACTCATACTTGTCCCTAGAACTTTTTTATTTCACCTCTGAAAAACCATATGGAGGGTTTTATTTTAAAAATACCTATAACTGTTGACTGTATCTGGAGACTTAGCTGAGATGAAGTTCTGAAGTTAAGCCCTGCTTTACTGCCACTGGATTTTCCTCTTGAGTTGGTTACTTCTGTACAACCTGCAAATAAAGTCCTAGTAGTTGGATAGCTTACTCTTTCAGCCAGCTAGTTAGCTTCTGTAATTACATCTTAATATTTTGTTCTGAAGGGCTGAACTGAATCTTAACCAACACTTACATTGTTACTTGATATTGTAAAGTAGATGATACTGAAATAGCATTGGTGTGGCAGGCAGG
Organism: Corapipo altera; assembly: GCF_003945725.1. Taxonomy (NCBI): domain Eukaryota; kingdom Metazoa; phylum Chordata; class Aves; order Passeriformes; family Pipridae; genus Corapipo; species Corapipo altera. Next base: position 1,044,114 of record NW_020884905.1, read on the forward strand.
CTACTTGTCCTAGATAGTGATCAGACTAATACAGTTGTCTCTTTTTTGCACTACTCTTGGCTTTCTTGTTTGAGAGAATGTGGGGAAGAGGATATTAACGAAGTTATAAGCACCAAAAAGATCATCAAGACAGATTTCTATACACAAAAGGAAAATTATTGGGGGAAGTTTAAATTTTGAGCAGTTTTGCACAATGGAGAGGGAGAAAGCTCTAGAAGAGGTTGTTTAGAAATCTAGGAGAGAAACAAGAACAGTGAGGAATTGGTATTGGCAACATGAAATAAATAATAGATTGGAAGAACAGTCTAGAGATGAGGATTGTGGGACAAAGGGAAAAATAATTCAACGTGAAGTGTATAATCTCTGGAGTAGTGAACGATGGGATATGAAGAAATATGCTTAATTTTCAGACAGGTCAAGACTGGACATAATTCAATAAATTTTATTACCCATAAGAAATTCTATGTAGCTTATTCTTAATACTGTGTAATGATATATTTTCATCTTAAGCAGTTGTAGAATCTTTATCTAGGATGTCAACATGGCTTAAATGTAGATCATGTCTTGATATTCTTTACTCTGTAGTTTTGGTCAAAACCAGACTGCATATCATGGAATGAAGAAAAAAAATCTGTAGTTAGTGTGCGTATATAATGGGAAAGGTAGTTACTGGAATATCTTAAACTGAAGCTACAAATGAGTTCAAATTAATTGTTACTGTTGTCCTCTTAAATGAACCAGTGAAGGACTTATCTGTTGTTCCATGTATATTGGCTACTCTGTATCCTGCAAAAGTTACTAATTTGTAGCTTTAATTATAAACAACATGGACATTGAAATTTGCCTAGCTCTTTTGTATAAATAACATTGTTTTTTTTCCCCCCAGTTTCTATGGAGATTTTGGACCTTTAAATTTGGCAATGTTATACAGATACTGCTGTAAACTAAATAAGAAACTAAAGGTAAGCTTTGTTTAAAAACAATGTTGCTATTTTTTTGTGTTTTGAAATTGAAATAAAATTATCCAGTTTGAAAGTGGTGATTAGGTGCTCATTATCTAGATGGTGACTGCTAAACTTGAAGGATGTTCTTTGTTGAGAGTTCTTTTCCCTCTGAAGAATGAAAACAATTAATATGCCTTCATTATTGGTTATGAGATGAGGCACTGAAAGCTGTGTTCACCTTTTTTCATAACCTTACACTTTAAAGACAATAGTAACAGAAACCACTGGTTATGCTCCATCCCAGCCAGACAAGTACACTGAACATGTCGCTGTGGGCTTAACCTGTTCTCCAAATACCTGTGAAGAAGTGATTTGCAGCATGTATAGGGAATCTATCAATTTCAAGAAATGAAACATATTTTAATTTCAAAGTACTAATTACTGTAACTTCTGGGCAAGTAGTGAGGAGACTATCCACTAAATATAACAGATTTTAAATCTTTATAATATAAAATATTAGAACTGTTACTGACAGAAGGGGAGAATAGGACTACAGATGTGATAACTTAGGCTACTGTTCAGAGGGTCCCTTTATCAAAAATGACGTTATGTTTTGGGGCTAATGTTTGCTGCACAAATGAAACACTTAGGCAAGTTGATTCATGCTATCTGCTACTTTCAGGGACATGCTGAATTGCACATGTTCTTAAGAGGAGGTTCTCCAAATTCAGGGGTTTATGGAGTTGCTATAAACTTTTTGCAAAAAAAGTGCTTCTAGTGAAAATGTACATTGCTTCTTAACTCTAAAAAATTACTTATAAAGAGAAAAAGTTAAACTCTACTATTTCTAATTTGTTAGTGTGTGTTCATATTGGGAGAACATTGGATTTGTCATTTCACTAGAGAGAACTTATAACTGTTATCATCTCATTTTCCAGTGCCAGTATCCCATTCAAACATGTAACCAAAGATGCTCACTCAGTAGGAATCTATTTTTTTTTACCTTAATTCTGCTGTTGTTGACCTTTTATTTGAGTTAAAAATTGGACTATGCTTACTCTGTGAAGCAGTTACTCCAGAGAAGAACCAATAGTAAAACTACTGTTCTAACTTCCCTGGGCCCTTGGAAACTGGAGAGATCAGTTCTGTCTTTTCCAGATTCAGATTAAGACTGTGATCAGTTTGGGACCTGAATACAGTCTCATGTGTTACTGTTGAAGTGTGTCTTCCTGCTTTTATGGTTGAACCAGAATGCCTTCAATCCTGAGCCTAGGTACCCAGAGTTTCACCCAAGAAATAAGTACACAACTAATAAATATCCTGGGATTTTTTTTTGATGGTTCAGTATGGAACAAGAATGTCTCTACAGGCTTTATTCTTCTTGTAAGGCCATCATCTACGTTGAATGAGGCAAGCATGTAATCAGAAGTGGCTTGTACGCATGATGATTAAGGTTAGATATTATCATGGAAAAAATAAACAAGGGAGCTAAATTGGAACTGAGCTATTGACTTTGATATTTGCAGGGCTGATTTAACAAACTGTGATGTCACTTTAATGCAACATTTACATTTGTTGAAAAAGCAAACATACTGACACTGCTAGGTGAAGATTACAGCTGATGAGAAGTCTCAGCCCCTCTGTTTGTTGCTGCCAGAGGCTAATTCCAAATAGGTTAATTTAAACTACTAGTGTATAAGAGGGAAGAGTAACCTGATAATGCAACCACTTGAAAGTAATACCTGAAATCAAACAGCTAAAGCTTGGAATACTGCCAAAGTGGTATAGAAACTTACAGTTGAATAGATTCCAGTCTGGCTGATTGGCACTGCCCCTGGGGTAGGCCAGTACAGCTAATGTAAGCTTTACTCTTCTAATAGTTAAAATATATACCAGGCTGCGACCTATTTTAGATCCTACCTGCAGAGGGTAAGTAGTCTTGTAAGACCAAGTCCCAGGGCAGAAGCATGAACAGGTACCTGCATGTATCAGAAGCACACATTTGTAGGCCTCGCTAAATGAGGCAATCAGTGCTTAAGCCCAGATGACTTGGTATATACTTGCTTTGGTAAACACTTCATGTGCTTTTCTTAAGAAAAGATTCTTGAAGTGTGGCACAAAAAACAATTACAAACGTGATGGATTTTGTATGGATATACTGTCTCAAAAGGAATTAAGACTTAGACTTGTTAATTTTGAAACTTCTGTGAATAGGAACAGGAGAAATGAGAGTATAAGATCTCATTAAAACAAGCAAGCCCACAAACTTCCCTTCCAAATCTTTCAGCTGTATCTATTTCTGGTTTGGGAGAGAAGTTAGACATTAGAGGCAGTTTTCTGTTTTCCTCTCTCCTTTCTTGTGGGACTGGTGAGGATGGAGAAGGGTACCAGTTTGAAATGTGCTAATGGCAGACCAACATTTTAAAGTAAACTATGGTAACTGTGTGCTGCCTGATATTAAAAACAGTAAATAATTCTGTTTTGAAGAGCTGAAGAATTTATTTAGATATCCATTTACCAAGAAAGTTTGAGGTAAAATCCTGGTTATGCCTTACAGGAAAACTTTTTGGACCTTGTTTGTAATGCTGCAATTGCTGTGGAGATGATTTTGACTATCCAGGTCAACAGCAACGAAAAAAATGCTTGGCTGTGCTATCTTTCTACTTATAATTTGAATTCTGTAGGGGGAAAAACGCTTGACTAAGCAACTGGGGTTCATTTATGAAAGAAAGATTTTGTTTCTTCTGTTTAAACAACTCTGAATTCATAAAAACTGCTTTAAAAAACCTTCTGTGTTTTATGTGTGTATAGCCTTACACATTCTCAATAAATCCAGGAGCAGAGGTGATCAGGAGTGTTGGTGATATAAATGGTACGAATATTGAAGATCGAAGGCAGGGGAGGAAAAACACTGGCAGCATTATGAACTATGGGGTTAATATTTTTTGTGTGCTAACTGTATTGCTGCTGAGTCACAGAGGAGTTTGGCTTATTTGTTATTTTAATACAAAAAAACTGTTGGGCATACATGTGGAACTGTAGTAATTGCAAGCATCTCCTTAGGACAGCCTAAATTTTGAGACAGGGTTAAGTGCACGCGTTTTAATAAACCATTTTTTATGCAATTTGCCACCCTTGTATTCACTACTATTTACGTGTACATATTACATATATATACATCTCTCTGTGTATAAAAATAGAATTCGCATAGATCCAGGCTTATTAAACCCACTGCAGTAATTTCTTGCTTGAACAGTACAACTGTGTTTAACCATATCCATTATATGAAATACTGACAAATAATCTGGTGATTTTACACAGCTGACAATCTAGTCTACCATGGCACTTTCTAAGCCTGTCATCAGTTTCTCTGCAAGTGAATCTCTCTTGAGACCTGCAAGAAACAGGAACTTATCTATTATTTTTAAAAAAACCCCTAATCTTAAAATGAAAATAACATGTTCTGGAACCCTCTTGTAATCTTATAAATTAGTTTTATCACCTAAACCAAAACCTGCCATGCTTTCTGTGGAACCTCTGCTTTTAATTATTTTAGTATGTTCCTTTGGGATATATCTTGACAGATACCGTTGTTACATTTTGTCTTTTAATGATGTGTGAAACTGCTAAAATTTTCTTACTGGTAAAGAAGAATACTTGTAATGTCTCATAGAGTGTGCCTTTGTTTTAGGAAAGAAGATTACTCACAACTATGTTATCTAAAGGTCTGGCTATTCTGTGGGATAACCTGTATTGAAAAAGTTCTTGTTGAAACAGTCCTGGTTCTTCAGAGTTGAGCAGTGCCTCAGGGAACTAAAGCCTTAATCCATTCAGGTAGAGCTCTGGAGCTGTAAAAAGAGTTACCTTCCAGAACTGTCTTGAAAGCTTGTTATCAATGAATCTATCCAAAGGAGGACACATAGCTTATTAAGTATGGTCAGAAAATCAGTATTTTTGAAAGTAGATCATATAGCTTAGTATTGGTATTTAAAGTGTACTGAGTAGACAATTTGCATGTTAATGTTAACAGAGGCATTACATTGACACTTCAGGAAACACTTATTGTAAAACTTGATTTTCTGTAACTAGTGGGCAAATAAAAACAGTGGTTTATCTTATAGGCTTTGGAAAAGTTAAACCATGCTGCTGTTTTCCACTGGCTACTATGCTATAAGCTGTTAATGTCAATTAATGTTAATTTCAATTTTGTGTTAAAGCTTTAGTCATGATATGTTTTTGAATATCATATAACCTTACATTTTGAAAATTATGCAATAACACTTGATACATTGTTTTCATTAAAATGTTCTGGAAACTTCTGTTTTTCACTACGTCAGGTGCGAAGTGTCTCAAAACTGAAATGACTTGATATACCCATATGATTAAAAAATCCATTCCATAAAATAGAAAAAGAACTACGGTCTCATTACATAGAACTTCTGACTAGTTAGCTTTGCAGTTTAAAATAGTGGGTTTGGTGAACTATAAACTGCTGCAAAGAACTTTGCTTTAAAATAAGTAGTAGTCAATAAGTTATAATTGAAGTTCTGTCACTGTTGCATAACTACTGTAATCTTATCCCACCTACACATCATGGGTGGAATTACAGTTAGAGAACACTAAAATTAAAAAATTGAGGAGGGGGAAGAAGGGAGGAATCTTAAAATACTGGGATTAATTTTGTCAAGTTTTAATAATAATTGAATACTTCGCTAATTAAATAACTACTTGTGCTTTGTATGTTTGCATATACACTGAGAGAGATGTTGCTGTTGGTCTCTAGATACAGCTTCTTCCAATCAACAGCAGCCAGCTATCTTGGGAATTACAGTCCCATTTAGACAGAGAGTTGCATTAACTGTCACTCCTTCTACCTCTGAAAGTTGTGGCTAATAAGACCAGACTGGAATGTACAGTTAGAACTGCTATAAAAGGTGCTGTTGCTGGGGGTTGGGAGTAAGAAGCTTGCTGTGATACCTACATCAGTTTTCTCCTGAGTTTATCAGCTATTTGATTTTTTGCAAAATTTGATCCTGTGGTTAAAGCTATTCTAAAATGTGCAACGAGAGTTAAGGTGAGAGTAGACACAGATCTCTGGAAGTGAGATACAGTTGGCACTACTTAAACAAATAAAACACTATTCTGCAGCAGGTACTGTATCTTCCACCCCCAAGTGTCAACAGTGAAACCAGGTAACAGCAGCATTGGTGTTAGGGCATGTTATAGCATGTGCAACTTTTAAAAATAGAAGGTGCTTCAAATATTTAGAAACAGAAACCAGTATATTTGCTGATAACTTCCTCGAAACTGGGGTTGTACTGTAAAAATCTGTCAGGACAAACATGCATCACAGTGGTAGCAATTCATGAAGCCAAAAAATTATTAATGCAGTAAATTGTCCAACTTGCCACTTCTAAGTGACAGTTTTGTCTCTTTCTGGCTTTAAATAGTTTTGCTGCAGTTTGTCATTATTGTTCTGTTCTGGTGCATGATGGTTTTGTTTTCAATGGGAGTTATATCCACAGGATTCTGAGAGAGGCTTCCTTTCTTCCTAAAGAAAGAAGAATTGCAAGTATTACTAGTTTTGTCTTTGCCTAGTCTTTTTTTCAGGCAATGTTTTCTTTTTTTTTTTCTTCCTTTTTTTTCCATTTTAAATCAATTTTTGCTGTTGAAGTTTTCTAAAGATGTCCATTACCCCATTTTTAGGTAGTATATATGGAAGAGTGTTTTAACTTATAAAGAGCCTTTTAGATTGATTGCTTCAGTTTTTCTTTTGTCTTCTCCACAGAATTATATGCAAAGAGATTCAACATATAGGAGGAAGTTTTAGTCTGTAAATGTCAATGTCTTTAATCGGTGTTCATAAGCTGTTCTTTCAAATACTTAAACTTGGGAAAAAAATTCAGGTTTTTATATACTGAACATTTTAGTTCAGCTGCATTTTATAGAATTTTTTTTTTACAGCTAACAAAGAGATCTGCCCTGATACAGTGACTGCTTCCCTGTACTCTTATCTGTGATGTAAGAAGATTGTTCAGGGTATCAGTAATTTTTTCTCCTTTAATTTTAAGAATCCCTTTATAAGTGGTTTGGGGTTTTTTTTCAGTTTGGGAAAAGGGATTTTTTTGAAGTGTTCTTAAAGTGCATTCTTTTCTTAGTTACTATGATATTTTGTTTGTTTCATTCTTTAAACAGTATTTCAGTCTATCAAGAAAGAAGATAGTGTACTACACCAGTTTTGACCAGCGGAAACGAGCAAACGCAGCATTTTTAATAGGTGCATATGCTGTAAGTATTATTGATCACATGGATACTCCTAACCTTCCTTAAGAGACTTCTACTGTGTGTAAAACAGCTTCTCAAGGGATGGATGCATATTGTCATTTCATTCTTCTCTAAGCTGTCTTTGGAAATTCTGCTGCATGAGTTTTAGGGAAACCCTGGCTTTGCCCCTTAACTCCATTTATTTTTCTAGACGTGAAATGGCTTTGGCAGATCATTTGCACATTTTCCATAGGATACCATTTTCTTGAATGTCAAAAATTCAAACCACAAACTTGCATTTAAACTTGACTGTTTTAGGATTAATTGCTTCTCGTGGCAGGAGTGGGATTCATACTGGGAAGGAGAAATATTTTTCTCTCAGCCTTTCTTAAAGTTACTAGACCAGAAGCATAGTGATTATTGAATTGATTTCTCAGTTTATTTTCTATGATTGTATGAGCTTTTTGAGCCTAGAAAATCTTTTAGCTGTGAACTCTACCAATATGTGAAAGTTAATTGAGAAGGCTTGGTTTATTTGTCCTTGTGTTAAAACATTAAGTGTAAAATGAAACGTGGAAAGCAGTGGATCAGGTTCTAGGAGTGGGTTTCCAGTGGTGATTATGCAACTTAGATTGTTCCATTAAACAGCTACTTAGACCCTATAGCTATTTAAATATTTTAATACGAGATGTGAGTGAAAGTTAAATCTTAAAACTTCACTGGCAATATGCATCTCAGGAAGATGCATTTGATAAATTTCAGTTTTTACAGTGGACTTCAGTACTTTTTTTTTAATCATACCCAGTTGCTAAAATATTGTCCTTGTTCTTAAGAATTCCACAAAAATCACTTCTGTCACAAATTCAGATTAAGAAAAAAATATTTAAAGTGTTACAAGAACAGAAGAGCATGCAGAGGTTCCTCATAAATGACCAAGACTACAACACAAACTGGTCAGTGAGGTCAGAAACAGGGTGCTACTAGGTTTTGCAATATCTTATCAGGCACAACAGAGACTATATGGAAGCTAGTGTTGTTCAGCATTTCTTTTCATCTGTTTGGAGATTTTAGTTGTTAGAATTTTAGTCTAGCCTTCCACAGTAGTTAATCTTTTCTTAAAAAAGAAGTCTTTAAACATTGTTTTGAAATACCCTTACAAGTCCTTTCATGCATACCAAAACTAAAGTAGACTGGTTTGACTCAATTTATACTTAGTAGTTTCTGAGGGGACAATGAGTGAGAGTAGGTAGGTCTAACTGAATTATACTTAACTCCCCACTTGTTATCAAATAATTGATTCTTGGAGAAATCTGGAAGGAGACTGCATTTTCACCTGTCTGATAACACATATATGAATGGTGAGCTGGGTCTCTCTTTCCATGTACTTCGGATATGTTTTTTTACTGGTTGGAAACGAAGGAACAGCTACCTGGTTGTGTACTCTGTCTAGTAAGGATTGAATTCCTTGGGAGAGAAGAGCAGGAGGAATACTGGTCTGTTTATATCAGTGATCACTCTTGTACTCCTAGAGAAATGGGGTAGAGGGAAGAGAGAACATAGATGTATGACACTTTGCTGCTACTGGTAAATCTAGAGCTTTAATTCTACCCTGTAAAAAACAAGTAGTAGTTACCTCTTGCAATTCTTCAGAGACTAAAGCTTGATTAGTGGCCAAAATCTGACTTTTAAGCAGTCTTGATGGAACATGCTTTTGCACTGTGGCAAACCCTGGAAAGAGTGAGCCTTTTTTCCTTTTCCTTGTAGATAGCAGGTGGGCTGGCCATATTTCACTCTCATGATTACTTTAACTGTATATTTTGGTAGTAACAGCATTTATTAGACTTCTGTTATGCCGGGAAGGAAGAAAAGCTGTTGAATTCTTAAGGTTGTAGTTTTATTGCAGCAAATGACTGGGTAATAGCAAACTACTATGGCATGTTCAGTGATTTGCTTGCAGGAGTTTTTCCTTAATGTAAAAATTTAAATTGGACATCTCAGCCCTACCTGAAACTTTAAAGATTTGTTTGCTGGTAATCTAAGCATGTCACACTACTGCTCAAGCCTGTAGTCCTTCCCTTGGAGGGTCAGCAAGTACTTTTCAGGCTCCAGTGTGTGCGGCCTCTTCTGTACACCTTTCTGCAGCTTGCTTCAGGTTGTCTTCACAGAACTCTTGTGGTAACACAGCAGCTCTAGAGGGGAACTGTTCCAAATACTTCTAATTTTAAAATGGCGAGTGCAGGTGGGAACAGGATGAATCCAAACTGCATTTGAAATATTGTAGATAAGTGTTAAGGTGGGCTTGCAAAATACTAATTCCGTTTTTGTTCTGTAAGCTTTTTAGGGCATATGGTATGAGTTTTCTTGACAGTGGGTATATCTGACCTGTATTGCTACACATCATGTGCCAGGGAAAGTTTCCCTGCAAATATCCATTGAAATTCAAAAATATGTACTTGTATTCTAATTTCTTACTTAAGCCAGTGCAGCTATTAGAAGAATGAACCTTGGCTTTGGGTGTTATATTAACTGTATGTTGGTCTCATAGTAACACGTTCAGCTTGTTGAATTGGATATTTTTGTTAATTAGTAGTTTGATATTGACAATTAGGAATCCAAAAATACTTGTGTTGGAAAATCTTCCATTGAGATGTGGTGGAGAAATGTTTCCTTAGTCAGCTGCCACGATGGTATTTTGATTCATTTAAAGTTAGAGAGAGAACCTCCAGTATAGATACGTGTTTTTCATCTTAATATAATGTCAAGTCTGTCCTAAACTCTCTCAGTTGAGCAATATGTGATTTTTTTTTTCCATTTTCTTTTTTTAAAGTAGAGGAATGATACAAACCAGAAATTCCAGTTTCTGTTGACTTCTGTTGATTTCTGAATAATTTCTTTGTGTTGGTATCTCTTTTCTGACCTGTGTATGTCCATAGGAGTAGCTCATGAAGGAGTACAGTGTGTATTCTTAGGAGTTTAGTGGGCTGAGGGCTCAGGGCTGATTTTTTTTTTTCTCTTCTCTCATCCCTTTTAGGTAATATACTTGAAGAAAACACCAGAAGAAGCTTACAGGACACTTTTGTCTGGATCTAATCCACCATATCTTCCATTTAGGTATGTGAACACAAGAAATGAGTCTAGCTTTTCTAGTTTGGATTTTACTAAATAAATTTTTTTCAGATTGCCTTCCTAAAAAAGGGTTTCTTTTCTGATTCAGACATTGTATCAAAATGACTGATGTCCAGAAAAAATAATTTTTACATCTGGTGGTATTACTTGCTTTGTATTGTGATAATAAATCATTTAGATTGATACAAGTTTTAAGTAAGATTCCTTGCAAACTGTCAGTTTTTTAAAATAGTTCTCAGCATGTTTGCAATTTAGCAATTAAACCTTTTCTTCATCATGTATCATGTTTTACTATTTGTAAGTCATTCAAATATTTTAAATCTGTAAGTAGGTAGAGTTAGAGGAATAAAGGGAGTTGTATGCTGTTATATTTTCTCTTTTACAGAACAGGCACTGATATTCGAGTTATTAAATGTTTTCAATTAATCATAGATAATTTCCATCAATCTGTCTTTATTCTCTGTACTAAGATCATATTGAGACCCAAATCTAGGGAGTTTTAGCTATCATGCCTATCTAATAAAGAGACTTCCAAATTTTTTTCATGGTGAGAACTATGCCCTTGTGCCTTATGAATGAGAATACCTCATGGTATTCCTATGCAAACACTGGCAATAAAAGTCAACTGCAAGAAGGTCAATATCCTCCTTTTCAGGGGAGTCAGCATTTTACAAGTAGTGTTCGCTGTCAGCCAGTGCATTTGTGAATGTAGGCCTACCTTGTCTGTATCAAATTCATCTGATTCTTCAGCCACTCAGCAAAGGAAGATCTGATTAGCTGTTCTCGTACTTCGTATAGGAGCCAGATGCAGTGTAAACTGTTGGGATGGTAGATTTTATGTCAAGACCAGTTTGACTATGAAATCTTAAACATGTTTTAAGGAGTTATTAAATCAGTGATAGCTTTTATTGGCAGAGAGCTTATACGTTAACCAGGTCCTTGATAACTCTCCAAAGTCCAAGAAGTTCACCAAGCTAGTGGTATCCATATTTTTTCAGAGAATTATAAAAAATACGTGGTACAAGGCATAAGAAAGTCAGTTATTTTAAATGTCAATGTTTTTTAACTTCTCCAAATTCTGTATAAAACATGGGGGGATGATTTATGTTAGACAAAGAACAATGTCTTGCATGTGCCTTAGCATTGCTTACATGAAAGTGTGCTCCATGATCTTCCTAGGCACAAAGATGAGGCTCAGCAACCTATAGTTCTCTGGCTCTTCCTTTCTACCCTTTTCAAAAACAGGAGCAATGTTTCCCTTTTTCCAGTCACGGGGGATTTTGCCTCACTGCCGTGACTTTTCAAATAGGATGGAAGTGGCTTGGCAACAACATCAGCCAGTTCCCTTAGGGCCCTGGGGCGCATCTCATCAGGCCCCATGGCTGGATAGCTGCATCTTGTTCACCAATTAAAGACATTTACTGTTTGGATTTACAGTAAATTGTCTTCATGGTTTTTCTCTCCCCTACCAAAGTAAAGGTTAAGGTGTGTAAAAAGAAGTTCTGACGAAGTGAAGAACTTTATTTGTCAGATCCCAAAATTGTAAGAGAGAAGACTTGATAGGAATACTGTGTTTGCCAGACAGTCTCATATGACCCTATTTACTCAAACCAAAGGCTACAGATCCTTGCCTTGCAACTAATTCCTTATAATAATGATGTTGATAGTAGTAGTAATATTTAAGTTGCTGATTCTGCTTGACTGGTAAGGAGTAATGAAAGTAGTTGGCTCTGTGACTTTTGTGAGGCTGATAGGAACCACAGTAATAAATTTAATGGCACAAAAAAATTTCCTTATAAGTGTTTTTAAATGATTATTCGAAGAAAATCCTCATGACTTTGGATTCATGAAATTCTGTTTCAAAATAGAATAGTTAGCTACTCTAGGGTCAGCAAAGAAGGCATCAAAAATATAGAAGAAATGCAAAGATTTTCTGAAGATAGCTTTTTATTATATACACAGAGCACTTTGTATTTTCCAGGGGAGAGCATACTAACCAAAAACATTGGAGAAGGCAATGTCCAGCAAAGGGACTACTCAGTCTTTGCTGTCTGGGTTGGCAAAATAATTATAAAATTATAATTGTTTCATTCCATTTGTCAACTTTAGGAGAAGAGGGCAATAAATTTAGAGAATAAGAAGTATTCTGGAATGGAATTCTTTTGCAGTCTTTGTGTATTTCAAGCCCTAGGTTGTGTTGGCCAAAACTAAAGCACTTCTGACAGGTTGTGGGGTTTTTTTGGTGGGTTTTCTCTGGTGTGGATGAGTTTTGGTATTTGGGGTTTGCTTTGTTTTTTTTAAACACAAGGCTTTGGCTATTTTAAAGGATGGGAGGGAGGCAATCTTCTTGAGCAGAGCCTGGCTGTTTCTAGAAAGAATATAGTATTATGAGCTTTTGCTAGAAGAATTAAATGTCTTGATTTCTTGAGCATTCTCTCTTATATGGTGTGAGACTGGTAAGCACTTAAGTTTCTTTTGGATCTGCTTTGGACTACGTCAGATCTTGGCACTGGATTAGAGCCTAAGTAGATTCTGTTACCTGCAGTGTAGTTTGTCCTGCTGGGGAGATGGGTGTGTAATCAACCTGTACCAGAGGTGAGACAAAGAGGAGGGAGGAAATAAACTGAAGGATTATGACAAGATAGGATATCTGATAGGGAAGGGTATATTTAGGATATTTGAACTCATAGGTAGAGTTTGGTATAGATGCATAAGGAGTTTAAGAATTACTCGAGCTGAGAGAAGGACAATTAGATCTGATGGTGTGCAGTGGGGCAATCTAGATCAGGAGGGAATGGGGAAGAAATAATTTAATCCTCCTTCCCTGGTTTTCTAAGGCCTTTGAGATATTTCCCCCTGTGTCCATTTCAGGACATTTGAGAATCTCTATTGCAAAATATAGCATAATACAGAGGCTCAAGCAGTTGAACCCGTACTGGAAGCAGTAGCTCTGCCTTAGGTAGTATATCTGCTTGGCACCAGACTGTACTGTGAAGAAACAAGTTGGTCGGTGAAGGAAATAATGTGAGATGTTAATCATTGTGATTCAGTATTGACTTGAGTTTGTTCTTGCAACCTGGAACTTAGATACTATATAACTTCTGTAGTATAGGTCAACTCTGTTTGAGTAGTTCAAGTGAAGAGTTTATCAGAGAGCAGTGATCAATTGGACTGTTTAACAAGTTTGTTAATTTGATATCTGAAGTGTCCTCTATTTGAAAAAAATAGACATCTTTGAATAAGTAGAAGCTGCAGGATTGTCAGATTCTTTGTGGAGTACTGAGGTAAGTTTACATGAAGTGATCACTGGGAAACTGATCTACTTTCATCTAGCTCAGTGACCTCAAAAAGCCTTAATCGGCTTAGGTCTTCAGCTGGTATTTCATTTAAAGACAGCTTCAGCAAATATAGTCCAGAGGTGGAAGGAAATCAGACTTCACCTCTTACAAGATACATGGACATTTTGTTTTGTTTTTATGGTAGAAAAACTAAAGGCAACTTGAGAGCATAAGGCACACTGTATTCGAGACACTTTAATCTTATTTTTGGCTGATTCACTGTCACTTGGTGACGCTCTAGTCTCTTGAAGATCTTACACGTATCTTCTCACTTCCATTTAGAAAACAGTGATAACACCAGTTAAAATTGTCATAAATACCAGTTATGTAGTGTGAAACAGTTTCAAATTTTTACCTCAAACTACTCTGTATTGACTTTATGTTCAAGAGAAAAAACAAATATATTTTAATATTATTATGTTCAGTCTCTAAATAATGACGTGAATTTCAGAGTTAGATTTTAGTGTGTGGTTTTTGGGATTTCTTTCTTTATTGGCAAGTGCTGGGAAACAAACTGTTTTGTTATTGACAGCGCTTAGAGGTTTGCTGAAAGGGAAAGCATTATGCAGTATTGAGGTCAGCTACAACAACTGTGAAATGGGATGGGGGATATGCAACTCTGTAATGCCAGCTCAGATTCATACTGAATCTGTGTCTCCTAGAAATATTCACATTTTTTTCATTTTGAAAGCAGATAGAGTACTGTCAGATAATAACTGGTAAAACACTACTTGAAAAACAAGGTGCTTATACATTTGGCCATAAAAGACTGAAATAATACTGTAATAAAACATGTAATCAGCAACAAAAATCAGAGTGCTGCAAAGCAGCAGGGGATGTCTGTCTGTGCTCTGTTGCATTATTCTGATATGAAATGAGGTTTTCCTTTTTCTTCTATGCTTTCTTAAACACAGACTTCTGAGTTGAACAAAAAGGTGTAAGATTTGAAGTGCAAGTTTCACTTAAATGTTTTTGTACATGCCTATGTAGTCCCAGTGAGTTAAAAATTACTATTGTCTTAAATGTAAGCACATGCATTAGTTTTCTGTAAGATACTATACTGACTGTGTACAGTGGACAAAGGAGTAGAGAAGGTTTAAATAGGAAGGATGTCTGGAACTAATTTTAATTTAATCTAGAATATGTTTCTTTAAGATTAGTAAAGGTATTTTTTCTTTACAGTGCTCTTCCTCATGACTGTTAGTCCTTGCATTTGGTTTTACTGTGGAACAAAGTGTGACCCATTCAGAACCTATTGTATTTTATGCAAGCTAGGATCAGTATTATTAAGTATTGCTCTAAAACTTTTGGGATATATCTATCATTCTTAGAAAGAAAATGCATGCTCGTGGATCTAGCGCTATGTAATTGACTTCTCAAGCCAAAGTGGTATGAGAATAGCTGTATTTCTAACAGAATTTTAGTAAAGGTTAGTACTACTTCTGACAGTATCCAGTGTTTTTATCCATGGTTTGGAAATTTGTACAAAATCAGTAGGAAGGCGGATTGGCACAAAGAATAGTGAAATTGAACTAGCTGCTCTGCATTAGCTTTTAATTATTTTGTTTTCTTCAGTAAATACATTCATTCAGGAGGATTCAAAAAACAAGTTTAAATTTGGAGGTTTTATTTATGAAGCTTCTTAATGATTTCACATGACTTCTGACTGATTTCTCTGGGATAGAAAAAGAATTTGATAACCCAGCCTCGGCCTGCAGGAAGTCACCTAGGTAACTGGGGGGAGATTTGTTTTGATTTTTCTTGTAACAAATAAAGTATCAAAACAATTAGTGACTTAAAATACCTTAGCCAACTCCCTCTAAACAAAAAGATATTTTACTCGAGTAATTTATTTAAAATATTCAGGAATTCAGGTCACGGTAAAATTCTTAATATTTGCCTTTTGAGTATTTCATGGCCTTCTTGAACATGTAGTCAACAGTAAGATTGGCATTGTGCATCTGTCCTCTCTCACATTTCTGCAAAATACTTTTTGACTAAATTGTAAAGAAATACTGATGCTTCTCTGGAATAATGCGAAATCATCTTTTTGATAGGAAGACTGAGTATTTAAAGATGTCACTTCATAAGCATACTGTGACTTTTTGTCATAAATAAACTACTTTTTTTAAACATTGTTTTAATATTTAAAACAACTCTGTAAATTGTATTTTGTGACTTGCTGTATGTTCTGAAACTTGTAAAATGGGCTTCATCTCCTAATACTGAATCCACAAGCACTTGCCCTACCTGTACTTCAGATATTGCTGTACTGTGTCAATAGATCCAGCATGCAGAGTCCTTATGGATTGTATGTACAACTTCTACCAGATTAATTTCTTTGTTCTTAGACCTAAAATGTAATACCTGCAGATAGTTTGGTTTAAAATTCTGGAGCATAAAACAGTGAAGTTTCAGAAAGTTTTGCATCTGGAATTGATTCTAATCAGCCAACTGTACTTTTGGAAACGAGGGAAGAAAATGTATATGTATTCCTGGATTTACTCCGAAAAGGATTGGGAGTGCTAAAATAAAAATGACTGTGGCTTTAAAGAAAAAAAGTTACATAGATTTTGTTCCATTATCTTGTTCTCCAAATTAGGATACAAGGAACTTTTATGATTTACTTGTGTTTTCTTACCAGAAGATAGCTGAGGGACAGAGCAGGAGAGAGAGATTATGGCAAGGTCTAATATGATATGCTCAGTACTTGTCCTGGTTCATCAAACACCATGATGCCCTTGAAGCCTTAGGTAATATAAGCTGCTGCTTCTGGGTGTTGTTTCACTGCCACATTGCACTGTTGTTCATACCTGTTGCTTATGTTTTCATTACGTTATTGCATTCTGCCATGAAGGATAGATGGGGGCGTGAGTTTTTGAGATATCAACTCTTTAAAAAAAACATTAGAATACTGCTATTCTTTGAGTTTCTGGAAAATTGGGATTAGGTTTAAACAACTTTTTATTTGGCCATTCCAAAACTTTGACTCTTTTTAATTTTCCTAGCTTTCAGTCTTCCTACTGTTTCACTGTGTGTGGATGGCAGGTGTCAGTTGGAGCACACCTGCTTTAATGATTAGGTGCACAGCAGCAGAAATGGGACGTGTGAGACATGGATGGTGGAGGCAATCCATGTCAACTGCACCATCCCTGTGCACGTCACTGGTAATAGCTGTCTGTGGGAACTGGAGCTAGGAGTTCTGTATACCTGGAATTCTGATAGGCTTATCTTGTATACATCTAGGTCAAGTTTATTGTTCTCTCTCCCTCTCTCATAGTATTTCTTATTAATGGATTAGAGATCATGTGGCCTTTTCCCTCAATATTGTTTTCCTGTACTGCACTATCAGATGCCTTATCAGTCAAAGAAGTAGTTATATACATACAGAAAAAATATAACTTATACTTTCGTTTTAGCAAAATAACATGTAAAATAGAACATCTGCTATGATCCTATCTTCCATTCATAGTTCTCTAAATATTTAATGGGTTTGGATTTTATTTTTGTCCGCCTCTTCAGAAAACCAGTACAACTTTTAAAAGCTTTCTACTCTGTATGTGTTTCCAATGGGTCCTTCAGTTTTTTTGCTCAGAAGACTTTTGTGTGCTAAAATACTTTTGTGCTAAAATGATTGTTATCCACTTTTACTTTGTTGAAAATGTATTGTCTGTAAAGTTCATATTTTGCTGCTTTGATATGTTCTGCTTTATCTAGTGTAATGAAAATACTGGGTTCTTGTTTTTTTAAAACTTCCCTGTTGGATTTGGATATGGAAAGTTTATACACACTTAAAAGTTCCCTTTCCAAAACATTATGATTGTGCTTTAATAATCTAATTATTCAAAAGCTTTTCTAGAGTAACCTGCCTGTAATATGACACTGCCAAAGATACAGCTTTTCATTTTCTTAAAAACATTTTCTATGAACATTGCTTGTTCAAAACTGCTGTACTTATTCTCCTCTTAAAGAATAGGTGAGAATATTCTGCCCTTAAAGTACTTGAGATTGAAGGAGCATATCAGTATAACAAACTTCATACTGCTTATAGCAAGTTTTCAATGAAAGATTGAAATTTTGAATCAATTATAGATTAAATAGGTATTTGGGTGAAATGTAAAATTTTGCAATTCTGATAAAATGCAGTTCTTAGGACTTTCTCTAAGATAGCTTAGAGCAAAGCTATAAAAGACTTCTTTAATGAGTGATAAGGAAATCTACTCAGGAAGAATTTGTTAAAATCGAACTGGTCTGAAAAGTACTTTTTCATTTTTCCACAATGCATTTTTTTGGTGGTGGTGTTTGGTATGGGGTTTTTTTTATGTTAGTGTCTCTTACCACTTGAACATGTTTTGATTTGGAGTCTCATTTCATCTTCTAAAGACAAATTGTAATTTTCACAGTGGGAGAACTGAGGTTAAGTAATTTTAAATTTAATTATATCTGGCTAACTTTGAATCACATCTGTAATCAGGCATCAGAACGAAGGCCTATAAATTAATTCCAAACTAGTAGTCTGTTTGCTTGTCCCTCTTAGACAGTGTAACTCAATTAAGACTTGAATAATGGTTAAAGCAAGCTTTGCTTTATTTGCTGCTGTCATTATACAATTGAGAGAGGATGCAAAGCTTCCTGTTCCAATGTAGTATAAATGATTTGGTAAAGGGCATGTAATTAGCTGATGTAAAATATGCACTTAAAATTGCATCCAGTATCTAATTGCACTTACTCTGACCTGCGTCTTGGGTAGGGGAGTTCTTTAGCATGAACAAGCTTCTAAAAAGATGTCTTCTTCGGGAATTCAGAGTTCTCAAAAGGAATTGAATAGCTGGAATGTATTCTGTTGTGTGCTGCCTTTCCCCAAGTTCCTAAAATAATTCTGTGTATATTAAATTCATTTGTATTAAATCTATAGGGATGCTTCATTTGGAAACTGCACGTACAATCTTACCATCTTGGACTGTTTACAGGGAGTAAATAAGGTAATAACATTTTTCTTTAGCAAAATAGGTTTAAATTGATTTTTAAATCATGAGGAAAATACTGTTAAAATAGCTTAGAAAATCTGGTCTCAAGAGGTGTGTGAATGAGTAGTATGCTCTCATGAAGCCTGAGGTACTGAGGACTGTATTTGAGTAGTGCCAGCGGAGGAAGGTTACACTTCTACTGGCTGGCCTAACCTTTGGCAGCTTTCTGAACTTCACCTCATGACTTGGAACACGCAAATGCACCAGGCCTGGCTGGAGGCAGCTTTTAACAATGCAAGGCACTGTGCTAGATCTGCTAATAGATCATTTATAACCATGGGGAAGGGGGAATAACAGGTGGATAAAGTCAAGTGATACAGAATACACAGGTATACTGTGACTTAATCTGAGCAGGTTTTGCATGTACTTGGCCCAAACTTTCCCCCAAAACACTTGGTTCAGTGTTTAACGCTAATCTTTTCAGAATTGTTTAAAAACAATTGAAGCTAAGGTATCTTATTGGTGGTTTGATGTCTCACTTTCAATAGTCCTGGGCAATATTAAGCTCCAGTATTGCTTTTTTAAAAAACGCTACCTCACATCTTACTTGTCAGCCTTTAAATTTTGTTCATCATTTCCCATTGATCTTGGTGAAGGGAGCAGGCATAGGAGCAGTTCTGTACAGGCACTTTATAGACCATTTGTAATCCTTACAAGTATGGCAAAACAAGTGTTTTTAAAAATTGAAAAAAGATCAAGCTTAATATTTTTAGTTCTGTGGGGGTGGGAAAGGAGCTGTCAGTTAACAGCAAGACTGTAATTTGTGAGGCATTCTACAGATCCTGAAGCTCTGAAGTAGTCAGTGCAGTCATTGTAATTTATCTGCAACAAATACATCAAAAGGACTGTGAGAATCAGTTTTCCTCCTTTGTTCCCATAAAATTTATTACTGAATTTTTGTCCAGTTCACTTACAGAGGAAAAAATACTTCAAGCAGAAACCCTATGCCTTAATTTAAAGTGGTCTTACCTGGATAAATTTGGTGTTCCTGTGCATGTACATCATATACATGTAATTCAGGAGGCTTGCAAGTTCTGGAGTGCAGCCAGCCAGCCATGCTTAAATGAAATACATTTCTCAAAATCAGCTGTTCAGACCAACCTCTCGGTATCTTAGGTTTCATGACAGTCCAGTCACTGAGCCTGTGTTTTCTATAATAAAGCTAGCTGTGATTTTTGTTTTGTCCTAAAAAAGGTGCTCTATATGTAGCAAATAATAGCAGTCTGATGATTATTTTTTTAAAAATCATAGATCTGTGATTTTTTTTTTTATCGTACCTTAATCCCAGAATATTGTGTAATATCTACACTTCTCAGAATGGAATAGATTCAGTATAAATACATGCTGAAGAAATGTCTTCTGCATATTCTTTGAAATAAATTTGTACTATGAATTCTATATTCATAGAATTGTTTTCAATGTGGTATTATACACAAATCTTCAGTACAAAATTGGCATATTTAATAATAGTACAGTAATCAAATACAAAACTTCTTTCAATCCTGTAATAGACACTGTCTAATGTAGTCTAGTGAACTTTATCTGTGTATTAAAAGAAGTAATAAAATACAGGTTATGCATGGTACTGTATTCTGTACATGCCATTTTGCCTAGGTATTATGGTGATAAAACCAGAGTGTCATATAAAGTATGGAAAATGAATAAACTCTCAATGTTCTCAATGTTTTATGTCCAACTGCATGAAAATACATTCAAGCATAGAAATCATTGAATGAGTGTATGACAAAAAGGGAATTGCTTTTTACTTGTCATCTGCAATACAGAAAAAAATCACACATGGTGGGGTGGGGAGAATCAGTTTTATAATTTAAGTGATATGCAACAACTTTGTGTCCCATCATAATGTCTTTGAAGGGGAAATAATGAATCTAACATGTTTCAGTTACATTGTTGGAGTTTTTGTTGTCTGTGTTGTTAATCTGTGCAAAATGTAATGTTGTCTTAACAAAAAGGCTTCAATAAACATAAACATCTAGGGATTTAGTTCTGATTCTCAACGTAGTAGTATAAAATGAAATTATATATTGTATTTCAGTATAAACTGACACCTTGTTGCCTTTTAGGCTTTGCAGCATGGATTTTTTGACTTTAAGACATTTGATGTGGAGGAATATGAACACTATGAGGTTTGTACATTTAATAATGAGTTGAATGTGTTTGGTTTACCTAAAATAAGAGTACACAGTATCCCACAACTTAAAACATACTGGAAACACATTTTAATTCAAGTAAAACCCAGTGTTCATATGTAAGGTATGTACATTGAAACATGTATGCTCTGTGTGAAGAACACACAGCATTAATATCCTTGCAATTTCAGTGCATCACATAATAAATCTACCCTTTTCTAGCAGCCTTTCTGGCTTCTGGGATGTCTTTCATGCTTTCCCAGCCTTCCCCCAGGATCCGATCCAAAGTTTCTCAGATGACTCACAGAATATGTGTTTTCTTGCAGCACTTGTTAGCCGCTTCTTGTGTTCCTATTAGTCCCAAATATATGTCAAATTTTTTTATTCCCACATAGATTAAGGACATTTTGAACTTTTTTTTTTTAGTAAAGGAGGCATTATATGGAGATTCTAATAATGGAAATACATACAAAATATTTCCTGATGAAGTCCCAGAAGGCTAACAGATGTCATTCGTTGTTTTGCCAACCATTTTACAACTTAAGTATAGACAAACTCTGTTTGTCTCTGGATGCTTCTAGGGCTTTGTAACATACACACCTTTATCTGCTGGAAGAAGAAAGTTATTTCATGCTACATTGCCTTAGAGAAGCTTTAAACTATGCCCATGCTGTACCTGTGAATTGGGTTGTGTATGGAGGAAATTTCAGGCACAGAAGGTGTATGTACATAGGGTCCAGAACAGTTGTATTGGACCTCATCTTTGGAACTTTCCTATATTCCTGAAATTTTATTGGTTAAGCAGAAAGATATATATTCAAATATTTAGTATACCTCTAGTCTGTATATTAAACTCTCTGGTTTTTTAGACTTGTGTTACTTTACTGTAGCCAGTATTGTTCTGTTATTCTTCCCCTCTATTGCAATTTTCAGAAAACTTGGGAATAGAGTTACTCAGTCTGAAAGCGTCCATTTTAAGAGCATTTCCTGTAGCTGTATGTATTTCAGATACATACTGAATTACCTCATGAATGTTGAAGGCAGTGAAGGCAGAAAAGGAATAAACAGTGGGAAAACATAATTAATAGCACAAATCTGTAAAGTATCTGTTGTTTGCAATCAGCAGTCTATAACAGAGAGCTATTCACAATACTAGAAAGCATTTGTAGGATTTCTCTATCCTGTAATGTTTCATAACAATTAGGTTGAGGAATTGGTATAGCCTTTGCTGAATTACCAAAATTAAATGAACAGGAACAAAAATTTAAAGTATTGCTGCTTTTTTTGCTTAATCTATGTACAAAAGGAAAAGGCCTGTTCTAGAAATAAATGGTACTTGGGAATTATTAGGAATTCTAATTCTGTCCATGAGGTAGGCATTAGTCGGCCTCAAAAAAAGTATTATAATAATTGACTAAAGGTATTCCATTATCTTGTTTAATGCTTAACATCATTTTAGTTTGTGAAAAGTACATGTGTGTGAACGATGTTTACAGTATGCTGCTTACTGAGTTTAAGAAGCAAGAACTTGGAATCATCTTTATTTTTTTGTCCGTTTTTTGGTATGTCTTCTCTTTTTTTACACATCGTGGTCAGCTTTATGTGTAGATATGTCCTGTGCTATATTTCAAAAACTTTGAAAACTTTGTTCCAGGTTTTTGCTATGTTAGGTCTTCAAATGTGTGGTTATGTGGAGAAAAGTTGCATACGACTTAAATGGAGCAGGCTAAAGGAAATTTTATTTCATGTTTATAGTTCTTTTATCTTACTATATTATAAAGACAGGTAATTCCCCTTTTGTTGGACTAGATGTAAATTACTGAAGTTCTTAAGTTTTTGAGTAATAATGTTGTTTGCATGTACATAAATTTTAAGCAATATGAACTACAGATATCTAAGTGATTCTCAGTAACCCCTGTAACTATAAAGAACTACTTAATTCACAAATAAAAATACAAATACAAAAATACTTCTAACTTACTGAACAGGACTTCTTCCCTAAAGGGAATAAAGGTGCTACAGCGTTGAGTTTGTGATCTGTGACACAAATCCAGGGGGTGTGGGGTCCTGGCTTGGCAGTGAGGTTGGCTTGCTAGTGCTTATGCAACCCCTGTGTGAGGACATTTGGAGCAAGCCTAATGCGTTCAGCTAAGCCAACAGTTGGTGAATTGATTACAGTGATGTCCATTATCAGAACCTTTCACTCATTAGGATGTTTTGATGAGCTGAGAGCTAAAAGCACAAGCTTAATAATGCAGTTGAACTGAGTGCCATGTCCTTAAAAGTCATGCTGAGAATAACTGCATTACCAAATGAGGAATGAGCAGTCTTCAATTAAAAAAAGAAAAGAAGGCAGTTCTGAACTACAGTTCATGTTACGTATTTCCAAAGAAGCTTTCATTTTTAGCACTGACAGAATTTGAAGAGCCTTTTCAAAGTTTTTATGTAAATGTGAGCAAGAAATGCAAAATGTCAGTTTGAAAGTTTTTTAGAATTTAGTCTTTTTATTTGATTTATACTTTTCTTTGATTACTGGCTCATCAGAGCTTATGCCAGTATGTAAATTTCAGTTTCTACAGGGAAAAGATAATTCTTTTGGAGGCTAATTGGTTTTAAATTTGTCTTCTGTGATTTGAGTTTTTTAGCCAGTGCCTTACAGAGAAGCATTTTTCTATAGTCTTTGATTAAAACACAGAAAAATGTCGGTATGTCAGTGTTGATATTAATAGGTATCCTAAAACACTGAACACTCTAAAGGAGAAATCTTAGATAAAGGATATGTCAGCTTTTATTGGAAAACTTCAGCAAGTTTTGTTTCCATTTTGTTTTATTAAGAGATTTCTGAGAAGCAGCCTATGGTTAGTTTGTCCCATATAGGTAAGCTAGCTAATTACATTTGAAGCATTTTGTTTTAATGCAGCAGGAACACAGTAAAAAATAAAATATTGAGTAATTTTTTTAACCTTGTATAATCAGGTATTAAAATGCTTTCCTCTTTCTCTTCTGAAATTTTTGTAGCGAGTGGAAAATGGTGACTTCAACTGGATTATTCCGGGAAAATTTTTGGCTTTTAGTGGACCACACCCAAAAAGCAAACTTGAAAATGGTATGGTGTATGTTTTAATGATATTCTATGATCTTATTTTTCCAGCATGTTGAATTGTCACAGCAAATAAGAAGATAAAGACTTTTATAGATAAGTTTTAATCTTGAGAAATAATCATTCGATGAGCATTTTATATATGATTATAGAACTTAATTCAAAAGGTTTTGGAATTTTTGCTAGAAGAGTTTTAATTCTTCTAACAGTCAATGACTTTCATTCTGTATCAAAGTGCCTGAGAAACTTCGGTCCCTTAATTTTCTCCTGGAACCTGGAGACGGTAAACTGATACAGTAAATATGCAGAATTAAAGGCGAGTTGCATAAAGCACAGAAGACTGTTAAGAAGTTTGCAACCAAAACAGGGAAAGACTTTAAAAAGAAGCTTGCCTTTACTAATGAAGAACTATTTACAACATGTGTATAACTGAAAATTGCTAAATTAGCACTAACACTAAAATCCAGTTGTGAAACACTAAATAAGCCTCACCCAGGTGAGTGTAAGTCCATATTACAAACCTACATTTTTCTCATTATGTTGAGATTCTAATTGCATTTATTAATGCATATATGACTTATCCTAAGCAGCTGTGTTGTGGTTGGTGTTTGACCTCCCTCCCTGTGCCCCTATCTTCATCTAGAGGATCCTTTTGTCTCTCAACAGAGAATCAAGGCAATAAAGCTTTTTTACTTCACCATAGGGCAAGAATGTCTTTAGTGCTGCAGTTTATTCTTTGACTCGTTTGTTCTTTAGCTCTTTCCTCTCATCCATAATATAGATCAGCACTCTATTTTCCTCATAAACAGTGTTTCCTCTTAAAGCATGTTTTTATTTTCATCTGCAGCTTTCTGTCTGTATATGGACAGCTGTTCTGAAATGCTGAGTTCATATATGTGCCTAGCTTTATGTGTAGAACCCTCCTTGCAGAGGGGAGTGGGGGCTAAACAGGAGACAGCCCAGTGTTTCACACATACTGTGCTTTAACATTCTTCCTCCTGATACTTTTTTAATAATAGTGGTCTTCATGAGCGTGTTTTTACAATTTTTTATATCATTTAACATGTTTATTTTGAATAAAATATTAAAGCATTTTTAGTATTAATGTTTGTCATTCAAGAAAGGTTTGGGGGGCAATTTTCATTAGTAGGGCTTTGAACTTTTTCTATGGTGTTCAGTTATTGTGGCTTTCTTTTTTTGTAGGTTATCCCCTTCATGCACCTGAAGCCTACTTCCCCTATTTCAAGAAACATAACGTCACATCAATCATTAGACTAAACAAAAAAATTTATGAAGCCAAACGCTTTACTGATGCTGGTTTTGAGCATTATGACTTGTTCTTCATAGATGGAAGCACACCAAGTGACAGTATAGTTCAGAGGTTCCTGACCATCTGTGAAAATGCTGACGGTGCCATTGCTGTACATTGTAAAGGTGTGGGCACTTACTTCTCAGATCAAAGTTCAAAATATCTATAAATCCATAGAGTTTATCCAGAAATAAAGCATTTAACAAATAACACTTTCTGGTTGTGAAAGTAATATTGCTTTATGATACTTGACTAAATATATGCCAAATATTTGTTATTTTCATGTGTATATTAAGTTCTTTCATCCTACACTGTTACTTTCAGCAACTGACAATCTGTTGTTCATTGTGCTGTTTTTTTCTTAATATCAATTTGAAAACATGAGATTTAGTTGATGCAGGCTTCTCTTTTGCATTATGCTTTTACAGCATTATGATAATTAGCTAGGAAATGTAAAAGACTAAAAGGTTTTCTTTGTGCTTTTGGACTGTTCTACATTTTTCTGTTGAGTATGAATTCCACATTTCAATTTAATATGAGTTATTGTGATGCTAGCATTTCAAACCAGCCTAATTCAGCAAATCAGCCCGAAAATACACAAAATATGCTTAGAACAAAGGCTTTGAAGAGTTCAGCTTGATTTACGTTTCACATTGTGTAAAGACATAGTGGAGACGAATGTCTTGCCGATCAGAAGCAAGAATGATGCTATTCATAATTTTCCTATGAACAATAAACATGCATATCAAAGATAAATGCTTTATTTGGTAACAAGTTGTTATGGTTGCTAGAAACCAGAAATTGTGGCATTAATAAGCTGGACATCTGCTATTTGGCTAAATGAGAGTATAAACTATTGATTAGCAGGAGTACATTATTCTCCAGGTTTGGCTGCTAAAGGAATATAACATAATTTCTATTAAGATATATATGTGCTTTCTAAACTGAAGTATTTTTGGTCCTTTTGTCTGACAATTTAATAAGCAAACTAACGATCTTATTCTTTTTAGTTTTTTACAGCCTTCTAGATAAGCCTATACAAAGTTAAATCAGCAGCTAAGTCAGACCTAACTCAGATTTAATATATTGCAGAGATATTCCAAGCACAGCTTTCCAACTAGAAATCGGTTGTCCCAAAAGTTATAGAAAAGTTCAATGCAAAGGATTAAAATGGAAAGTTTGTACATTAGCAGGAAGTTAAAGAGCAGAACTGAAATTGATACTTCCCCTTTTAAATGATTCTTCAGATCTTGTCTTCCAGTGTACAGTTACGGAACCTCAGTTTGTGAACTTCTACCCTCATCCTTTTACCTAGGTCATCTTCACTTTCAAAAAAGGGCAGGATTTAGTTGTTGATTAAATGTAAGGAGCTCGTAGTTGTGTATGGAATTATCAGCAGATGTCTGGCTGCTTAGGGAGTTTCCATGTGGATTGTTGTTGGTGCATAAACAACAGTCAACCACTATGAGACTGCAAATTGCCAGTATTGTACTCGGGGGAAAATAAGGTTTAAATGGGGTGATGCTTTACTAGTCGACAAGACACAGGGCTAGAAAGAGATTAATCCTCACTCTATAGTTAGAGATTTTGCTAGTAAAGCTAGTTTTTCTGTCTCTCTGTTCTCCCCTTAAAACGTGGATTACTTTGTGATTTGGGGGGCAGTGGGTTAAATTATTTTAAGCTATTGACATCTAATATTATGTCCTGGTCAACGTTCATTGTTCTTTATATAGATAGTGGTGAATAGTTTTTTGAATAAGTTTTGTTGGTTTCACAACAAAACTTTTTCAAAAAGAAAAAACAAGTGGCTCAGAAGACACGTGCTCTCTGTGATGTGGATGTGTATTTGCACCATGATTTTTAAGTATGTGTGCTGACCTCTCAAAGGTACTTTGATTGTGGTTTTTTTACTGGTTTTATAAATATAAAGTTGGTATTCAGCTTGATCACAGCTTTTTTTTGAAAAATATCAGCCTTTTTTTAAACAAAATATGAAGTAGAATTGAGTGGCACAAGTGATTGCTGTTGCATGTGTTCTTCTAAGCACTGTTTACTTTTTGTAAGAATGAAATAGTTGTTCTTATACAGCACTGCAATCCAATTCTGTGATAAAGGGGATACTGAATCACAGATTCTTTCTTCAAATACTGAGATGGTGAATAACATCACATAGAAGTCTTCTTACATCCCATACTTTTATTTGATAATTATGAAATGCTCACTACTGACTGTTGATACTTCTGTTTCTGTAGCTGGCCTGGGGAGAACAGGAACACTGATTGCCTGTTACATCATGAAACACTACAAGTTCACACATGCTGAAGCCATTGCTTGGATAAGAATATGTCGACCAGGCTCTATTATAGGACCCCAGCAACACTTCCTGGAAGAGTACGTATTATATGCACCTTCTTTGCTAATAAGAATCAGCTGCTTCTCTACATTCTTTTCCATCTTGCATTATTTATAGAATCTACTTCATCTACTGACATTTGCATATTACTATCTGCTCAATATGTTTAAGGTTAGTTAATATGGGATTGAAATCTAACTTACTCAGAAGCCATCAGCTTCTCTGGAGCGCCGTGCACTTTGTCCCCTTAAGGGCCACACAATCTCAAGACTCTACATGTTTGTTTCTCAGGACTTTAGAAGTTACACAAGTGTGTTGGAAGTGGACAGATGTAGACAAAAGATTAAGTCAACAAATAGGATTTATTAAAATATTAACAAAGGAAGAATAGACTTTATATGTAGTCTGTGACTTAAAATGAATCTCAAAATGGTATCATTGTTTTTTTTTTCTTTCTTGTAACTAAAGATTAAATAAGTTCTTGGTGGAGAGCTTATGATCTCTGACAGATTCCTTAGCATAATGTATGAAACATTTCTGATTTGAATCTAATAGTTGTCAGCAAAACAAATGTATGGTTTTAATACAACTTTAGATTTGATCTTGACTGGCAGTGAGTAACAATGATGTAGACACTAAGTTTAATGTCATAGTGGTTTTCTGCATTGTGCATTTACTATTACAGTGGTTATGCTGCTGGTTTTGAGCTTATACCATGAAAATATTTACTTGGAGGCATTTTCCCTTTTATGAGAGAAAACATTTTAAGAAAACCCTCTACAAATTTGTCTCTTTGGAAAAGAGAGAATTCAACAGCTCTTCTAGACACTGTGTGAATACAGTCAAAGATGCACCAACCTTGCATCTTAAAATCAATAGGATATCAGAGAAAGAAGTATTACTGTAATGGATAAGAGAAATTGAGCAGGAATAGGGATTTTTATTTATTTTCCAACTAATGGACACTCCTGTATTTGAGAGGTGGCTTGCTGTTATTCAAAATACTGTGAATCACAAACGTTCACAAGTGTTCACTGGAGGCAGAATAGTCATCTTCACACTGTGCTGATGCTCGGATGATGGTACATTCTTAAAAATACCTTGCACAGTAGAGCAAAATTATGAGGAAAGGTAATAGATAATGTGATTAGTAAGTGCTGTTTACTTATAAGAAAAACAAGGCCCATGTCTTTTCTTGTTTTGATGGATTGAATACTTGGTTTGATTTTATAAATAGGCAAAGGTACTTCAGATTTTTTTCACTTATACTTACATTACTCATAGCTAAGAGCTGTAGCATTGTTCAGTAAGAATTTTCTAATGTCCTAAGGGTAGTAGATAAGTGTTTCAACAGTCAGACAAAATTCAAGCAATGTCACCAGTAACGTCAAAACGGGATTGGGAAGAAACATCAGTTCCATCATTCTAATATAAAATATCTTGCCCTCAGGGCTGCAAAATTGCATCTGACAAAAAAGCAAACCCTTTCAGCTTTGGTCTCCCAAACTTTATAGATGTCAAAGCTTCATCTTTTAAGGTTTTGAGGTTTAATAAAGGGGGTAGTTCGGGGATTTTTCTGTAGAAACCCTTCCACCCAAGTATGTATCAAATCAGTTTGTTACTGTGAATGCAATTAATCTTAAAAGATTTCAAAGGTATTTAATTCAAGCATGTTTTCTAGGCTACCTTTAAAATGTGGTTGCAAATTCCTTTTCCCAGAAGGATTTTGTAAAATGAAGTTATTCCACCTAGGAATAAAGTTTTAGTACTTGTAATATTTTTGTGATGACTACAGACTTGTTTGGTGATTCAGGGGGGTTTTGGTTGTTATTTTTAACCATAGTTTTGGTTTTGTTTTTTTTTTGTTTGTTTGGTTTGTTTGTTTTTTTGTGATAGACATTAAAATTCTTTTTCAGATGAAGATGTATGGAAGATGCAAATGTTGGCAATCTGTAAGAGTAGCATGTTTTCATATTGGCTTTTTTATATTTATGAAAATTTGTTGATATGAATGGATTTGGTTTTGTATCCTAAAGGAAGCAAGCAATGTTATGGCTGGAGGGAGATCACATCCGATCAAAGCAGAAACAGCGAGTAGTTGATGAAAACATTAACAGAGTCCTTTGTGGCTTGAATGACATTTCCATCAGTGACAGCCTAAATAAAGTACAAGACTTGGATCAATACAGGGAGGTAAGTGTTCTTAGGAAAAATTCCAGACAGACTGAAGGTGAGCTTTTAATAACTAGCTGTAGATAACTTTTAGATTTTTGGGGTTTAGGCTTTTATTAGTATTAGATTGCTTTTTCTCAGATAAATTTTTTTTTAGTTCATAATTAGAAAAAAGATCAGGTAATATTTAAAACTGTTATAGGTAATTTTGCAAACTCAAAAGGTTTGCATTATTTCAAGTCAGTCTTTCAGGGATTTCAGTTTTTTGAGAATGAAGGAAAACAAAAAATCAGCTTTCGTTCCTATTAGTTAAAAACTTATTCCAAGTTTCTAATTGAGAATGCATCAGTGTATAAACACCCATCCCTTTATCACAGTATTATGCATCAATGAGGTGATGTGCACGTTTAGGGTAAGGACCTTATGACAACTTTCTGGGAGCACAGGCATGAAGTCTTAACTAAAGTGAAAATACTCTTGTTTCTGAAATAGTAAAAATCTTAAACTGTAGTTTCCTATACTATCTGTAAGAAACAGTTTAGATTAATTGCGTCAAATGCATTTGATTAATCCCTTCTCAGCTCTGTAATAACTAAAGAGGTTTTAGGTTGCTGATGGAACTCTTTGCTTGATGTGAAAGACCAGGCATACAGTGAGCACCTTGTTCATATAATTATTAGTATAAATTAAAATAATCAACTGTCATAATCTGGAAGAGCATCTTGAATGGATTTCTGTACAGGTACTGTTTCCCCGTATTTCACTTTTTTACAGATGTCATATTAAAGTTGTTCAACATTCGGTTTTCAAAATATTTGACTTATCTCTTTGGATATTTGGTTATATCTCAAGACCTCATTAAAATAGGGCTCTCTAGAAGCTCAAAACAAAGTAATGTTCCCAGTCCCCAAAATGCGTGAGGTCAAAGAATCAGAAGAGGGGGCAGCTACATGCAGTAACTGTAGGGCAGGTAAAGACTGAAACAAAATTTATCAGCATGTGGCTGAATGATAGGTAACAATGGCCTAGCTTACAATCCAATGAAATCTAGCTAAGATATTTGTATTTTCCTATAATTAATGCAACAGTTAGACCATCACATCATTTTATCAACTTCTATCATATTACTACTTCTGTCAATCTTTTATGTTGGTTAATGGCATAAACTATTGTTCTGTTTTATCCAAAGCACTGAGTTCCCTTAAGCACAGTAGGAACTGTGGTAAAAATACTTGATCTAGGGTCAAATGAAGTATAATTGGTATTATTGTATTTTGAGATGAATCTGAAATTGTAAATAGGCATTTAAACAGTGTTGGTATACACTTTTAATATTTCTTAGAGTGTTTAGTGTTTTCTGAAGCTAGAACAAATAGGATAAAACTCTGAAATCTGTTCATTCTATATTCCTTATTAAGTTCACATCGGATTTTTTTTTCAAAACTTATTTTTCTAGAGATCATGACAACTTTTACTTGTTTATTTTTTAAATGTAGTAATTTAGTAAAGTTGATTTTTAGTGCCTCTTGTAGGACATACAGCTTTATCTAAATTTCTTCCTCATTTGTACATAACATAAAATTTTGTGTTACTGCTTTCCTTCCGTGCTGATGATAACTTTAAAAGTAGTTATGGTCGAAGTAGCTGAGGTTTATGTTCTACAAAACCAGACTTCTTTGAAGTAAATAAATGCTGGCATTAGACTTGAGCATCCTGAACTGACTTTGAGGTCAGATTCTGCAAAAATCCTCTGTGAGTGTGTGTTTGTACAGTGACACATTTAATCTGCTGGAGCTATGCGAAGAGTAGTGCTGATGTATGCAGAGGATGGTAGATTAGTCTTTTAGATTTTAATCTTCAGGAAGGAGATGTTCAGTTCTTTGAAACTACACTGCTCCAAAGGATTTGATATATTCTCTTGCTTGCATCCTTTTGTGTTTCCCAGAATGATTTTGAAGACAAAGCAGATGTGGAAACTCAGAATGGCATGACACAGGGAGATAAGCTCAATGCCTTAAAAAGTCGGAGACGGCCTTGTTCTGCTACAACTGGAGCTCTGAGGTAATTAAGTCATTCTGAGGTAATTTGCATAATTTAGATTCTGTCCATGCTATCAGATCTGTGCGGCAAGTACGTGATCTTGTTTAAGGCAGTAGTACTAACTGTAAATTGCACCACTGTCTGTGGTGGAAATTTCTCTAGGTATATATCTATTAGTTGGAGATTTGGTTTATTAATTTTTTCTTTTATCTTCTTTTCCCCTTCTGTCTCTCTGTTCAGGATCTCTTCTTACTGTGTAGCCATTAAAGATAATGTAAAAAAAAAAATCTGAAAACCTTCACATTTCTATTTATCTAGCATTCTAAAACTTACGACTTGAACAAAATATTCTTCAATGAACTTAGTTGTCTTTCTATAATTACTTTTCTGAACCAGGAAAAATATGAACTGTGAAAATAAACCTGAAGTACCTGTCTGCTGTTTACCTGTAAATTAAGGTAGTGATTGCCAATAACTCTTAACTCTTGGTCTTGTATTTTAAGCCAGCCTGAGACATGAAAATATACTTTGGCAGAGGGGAAAGGCTTTTTATCCTTGGATAAAGACTGCTGCTTTTGTTTCTTTAGGCTGCAAGACATGAAACTGCACACCAGGTCAATATCACAACCCTTCAGGTATTAACTTTAAAGTTCTAGTTATAAATGTGTACCACTTGACTTGGGTCTTAATTTTCAGCATTTTGGGTCATAGTTATCACATCAATTGATAAGTAATTTCTGGCTTACAAGAATAGGAATAGGCAGGTAACAAAGTTTTTGAAACACCTGCAAATTGCATGCTTTACCCCATTGAATCTAATATACAACATATAAGACAAAATTTCTGTCATTAGAAAGCATTAATACTAAAAAGAGCACAATTTTTTTAGTTTTGTGACCTGGATTTTTGGGTTGGATTACTCCATATGGCTAACATTGAAAATGTCAGTTTTACCCTTTCTTGGTAATTAAAGCTACTTCTGTTTAATGCCATTCCTTCTGTGCTTGTATTTGGAGATTTGTACCCAAGTTCTTTGATCTGTTAAGGTCTGATCATGATAATATGCCCTGGTCTAAGGATGGAGAAAATTTAACAAAAAGTAAACAAAAATTAAAAAAAAAAAAAAATAGTTTTAACAAACTATTGTAGGCAGCCATAATGGTAACATTATTGAGTAGTCCAGTGTAACATATATACAGCTCAGTTTCAAACCATGAAGAATTTCATCTTTAAGAGCCCCACTGTAGAAGGAGCTGTATGTTCTGTGCAACTTTGTGAAAACGTTCATGCTGTCATTTGGAAGTGATGATGATCTCATGAAAGCTGCAGTGTCATTTTCTTCTACTCATACTCGATTGATAAGCACAAAAAGTGATCTTTCTCAAATTTACATTTAAAATCTATGATAAAATTTACAATAAATCTATAAAAAATGGACACTTGGCCTTCATAAAATATCAAAGTGAAAAGTAGCCTATAACTGTATAATAAGGTGCAGCAGGGGAAATTCTTGAAGTGGAATATTTGAAAAGTTGTTTTTAAAAGATACTTGAAAACAGCCAAATTGTTGCATTTTTGGTGTTCTCAGACTTGAGAATTCCCACTTTTTAAAATACCAGTCTATGTATTGAAAGACTAGACTGTATGTGTTTGAGATGCGTATTTTAATTATAAAATCTTGCTTCTCACTAAAACTCTGCACTCCTTTTAGACTGAATACTTCAGGTAGCACAGAAGGATCCATGTCTCCTCTGAAGGCCTCCAAAGTGATGGCAGTTAACTCACCATCTGCAGAAAGAATAAGCAGACTTGCCACATCCTCAGGATCTAACCTCAAAAGGTTTTTTTCTTCTTCTCGTTTTGGTTCAAGTACTTACCATATTCTCCACTGGTTGTCAGCACACGTGCAGTCTGTGAAGCGCTTGCTGTTCTTGGGTGAAAGAAGGCTTAAATTTATTTACAAAGTCATTTGCTGTTCCACGAGCCAAGCTTTAGTTGCCTGCAGATTTAAAAAACAAAGAAAAGCTAAAACCTGTCCTCCTGGTCTGAGCATTTTGTTGGGATTGTGTTGTCAGAAACAGTATTACATTGCTAAAGTTTTGGGGGTTTTTTTCGCTTATGTCGGTTCGTAGACATTTTGCAGGTATTCCCTTAAGTGAATATACTGTTACTCTCAGAAGAATACTGAGTGGTAATCAATATGACTTTTATGAACCTTTGATTTATTGCTATTTATTTCCATTATTACTGTTGTCCTAAGTAATTATATATGTTAAATGAAATTTAGAATGATAAATGCATTTTTAATAACTCTGGGCACAAATATTTACCTGAAGAGAGTAACTGACTTGAGGTATTTCAGGACACCCTATTTTTTTTCTCAGATTTTATCATATTACTTCTTGGTTACTTGAAGGCTTATACCACATTACTGATTTCAAGCAGCAGAAGAGGAGTTCCTAAACTGTCACATGTACAAAAAGTACTTCAGCGTAGATCAGACACTGCCTAAACCTTTTAACACGATCTCCTGCATGTGCATATGGTTTGACAGAGCTGAAAGCTGGCCATGGTAGTGCTGAATAAGCAAAACTTGGGAACTCCTGACAAAGAATTCTGCTTTTCATTACTTAGGAGCTAGAAGATGAACCTGTGTGCGAACACAAATTATTTCAGAATGGTCTGTGTTATTCTCCTAACGCCTTCTGAATTGTCTGTTATGTTTTTGTATATATCTCTACATACCTTGTGTATATTTTTTTCCCTGCATGTGTTTTCCATTCAGCGTTTCCATAAACTCCAGACTAGCCAGTTCTCTAGGGAACCTGTATGCTGCTTCAGATGATGATGAGAGCAAAATGACATCATCGTGCTCTAGGACAGGTTTTTCTGTAAGCCATATCTCCAGCCACCTGAACGGCAGCTTGCAGCTGCCACACAGAAATACCCGTGAGCTGAACAACAACTTGTACAACAGAAGCAGCAGTAGTGGCAACAACCTGAGCAGCCAAAGCAGTTTGCACAGCGCCGTGACAGATGGGTACGCACCAGCCTTCCTTTATGGGCCTTACAGCTCCTCCAGCACCATACCAGAGTCAATTAATTCCTGTAAGTTCCTACTCACAACAGCACTTCCAGGCAGCTGAGTGATGCTTTTCTGCCTTGCTTCTGTGAGCAAAACTGTCGCAAAAAAAAAATCTTAACTCAGCATAATTCTCTGACTTCCTCTAACACTTCTGAACAACACCTTTGTGTTATCTTTTTAAGTAATTATCATTTCAGCTGGGGAGGTTTTCCATGTCTTTTAAATATCTAGTACATGGAAGGTTCACTAAAATAAATGACTCCTGAACTTTCACACCTTTTCTGATTTTTTTTTTTTTTTTTAATGGACCATCCTATCCTTTGGATTTTTTTATTTCAAATTATGCATAACATAGTTTATAACTTTATTATGTATCTTTATCTTCATGTAGTAACAGATTTAAAGAAGGTTTTCTATGTATCATAATAAAAGGTAAACATCCTTAAAGATAGGGCTTATTTGAAAGATTAGTCCGGCTGATTTGAAACCTAGTCCTTTTCTAACACCAAATGTGAAAAGTATAGAGCAAGATATTTCTGATGGTTTCACATTGCAGTTTGCATTCCTCAACAACTGTGCTGCCTTGGACTTATTTTATGCTCTTTTTTTTGTGTGAAAGAGTCTGTATAAAGAGGATGCACAGATAAATTAATGCAACTTGAAAGTGATTCTATACAAAATGTAGAGAAGAGAGACTAGAGAAACTCCCATTAAGAAATCAGAAATAACTTCATCTAATCTAGGGAAAAAATAAATATATCTACTACTAAAAATCTAAAACCAATTTAAAATTTCTAGTTTTCAAATATTTGATATCCTACTAATTATAAAACTTAGTGCAGTGTTTTTAATAGACTATTTTGCCTACAATTAATTGAACTTGTCAGCCTCTGTTTACTAGTACTGACACTTCAGGTTTTATATTTTTTTACTCGCTGGAAATAATATTGGCTTTGTGTATAATAACTTCAGAATATTGCACCTCTCTCTCCTATTTCAGTTTAAAGAAAATTTTAGTGTTACACCTGCTCCTGGTTTTGAGTGTGGTGAGTCTCTGTCTTAAAGCAGCTAATAACACACATTGCATGTAACTAGGATGTCAGCTGGAAAGATCATTCATGGGTTGTGTTCTCTTTTTCCTGCAGAAGTGGAGGACCTACCCCCATGTTAACAGCTAGGATGTGGCACCTCTTACAATTCAGAAGCCGCATGTTTATAGCTCGGGGTATGAATTGCACTTTCTGAGGATAGATGGCAGTAGGAAATAAATTCTCATTGTCCTATTGTGGAATTAAATTGCATGTGACTGAAACCTAACCTACATACAAAGTATATTGAAAATGGAGTTAGTCGGGGGAACTTGATTCTGTGTTCTCTTTAAGTCAGTGGATACTTCCTACTGTGGTAGGATGTGCTT
Source organism: Corapipo altera (assembly GCF_003945725.1). Taxonomy (NCBI): domain Eukaryota; kingdom Metazoa; phylum Chordata; class Aves; order Passeriformes; family Pipridae; genus Corapipo; species Corapipo altera. Next base: position 1,080,439 of record NW_020884905.1, read on the forward strand.
GACCTAGAGCAGCTCTTTAAAATACTTGATGCTTTCAGACTCCTCATTTGAAAAGTACATTTAGCTTCTTATCTACTATATCTTATCTGGAAATAAATGCTAATATTCCATGATCTCAGGATCACCAAGTCATCTGCATTGAGTTTAAACTTTACTTTTAACAGTAACTTATTTGCAAGGGAGTTCTTGAATATTGCCACATCCTTTCAGTTTTTTGAAGTTGTTTCACATCTAATGTGACTGTTTTTCCCTACTGCATGGAATTGAGGTAAACTGTATATAATTGAGACTTCTAATGGATACAAAAACCATATCAGTTTTTCTATGAGGAAACAAGTTCTAGAACAAGAAAACTGCTTTAGTTTAACTAATTAATTTAATTACTTCAGGCACAGAGATAAGGAGAGGGATGAAAAGCTGCACAGCAAGCAGGGAATGTTTGTTTTGAGGCACATCAATGAGTCTTTTATTTGTTCATGAATTCTGATTGCTCTGAAGAGTCATCCTTTTTAGGTGTTCCCACTCTTTAATCCAGCATGCTTACAGAAATTCAGTCCTCAGGACTGACAGAGCCCCAGTTGAGGGTAGTACACTAGCAGTGGTAGAGAGCAATCAGTCATCTGAATAACTAAGTGGTAAAGTGTCTGATTTGATTTTTTTTTTTTAAATTTCTCATTTTCAATATTGTCTCATATTGAATGTAATGAACAATAATTCTTTGGAGAGTCAGTCCATTCTTGTTCTTTTCAGTTCTATCTTTTGTAAATTATATGCTGCCAGCAGCATTTCTTGGAGTTTTTTTTCCATATTCTACTTACAGCTGCCTATTATGCATTAAATATATGCATGTAAGCCTACATGCAGTGCCCTAAGGGGAAGAAAACACCTTGTAACTGTAATGTGACTTAGTTATGAAAATAAGCTGACATCTTTCACATTTGGCCAAAATTTACAAGAGTATTAAATGGCAATATAAACAATTACAGGAACAATAAGCATGTTTCATCAAACAGCTTAAAAGGTTCAGTGAAAATATAACATTTTGAAAATAAAAACCGTCATCTCCTTTGGAGAGGTAGTTGCCTTACCTTAATGCTACAAATAATTTTTAACAATGAGAGCAAAGTTAGTGGGCTTGTTCCTTAAGCATAGGATAAGAAGTTAATTACTGATGCCGCTTTGTTTCTTTTCTATATCTAGATATTTACAAAATTCTAGGTTAGCACTAGGTTTCTCTTTAATCTTATAAACCCTTGAGGTTCAACATAATGGCAGTGACAGAAAAATTTCCCAAATATATGTGGGGAGGGGGCTGGGCTTACAGTGTAACTGACCCTTCCACTGTTGTAGCATGCCTTCCCTTCTTAGATAAGGATGATTTAGGAAGAGGGAGAAAAGCAAGGAATGTTAGTTACTGCTTAACTTAAAGGAGAGAAAAGGAGCAGGTGAACATGTGAAATAGCCATCTTGACAGCAGAGAGGGACTTAGCGCTGTGTGCGTTGTGGTGAAGAAGGAAATTAATTGTTGTCTCCTTGCAATAGAACTGTGAAGTGATTTAAAACCGATTTAAATGAAATATGTTAAGCATGGTATAAAGTTTAGGTTGACTGGGAAACGGTGAAGAAAAAAGTGCTTTCTAAAATGCACATTTCTCCTGTTTAAGAACATCTTTAGTTTTCTTCCTACCTGTCTTAATGACTTAGTAATGGATGGAAGGATGTAGGGGTGTAACCTCTGAATAACTTTTGGCTTGATATCATTTGCTGTTGAGGAGTAGAGGTTATACACAGTTGAATACAGCAAGGTCTTTATATGAGATTCTATATCCAGTCTTCTCTGAAGAGTGAGGTGAGATAAAAATATGATATTTTATATAACATATACTGTGATATGAAAAGCAGCATTTCTTAGGAAGAATCATACCATGCAAAGTCTATGTAGCAAAGTAAAAGTTTCTGATTTACTGTAAAGTAATATTCCTTCAATATAATGGTTTAAAAGTTTTCCTGTTTGGAATATGTTTTTCAAATATGTTCTGATTAATGCATTTGCTTCTAAATATACCATATGGCCCTGTGCATCTCTCACAATCACAGTAGAATACACTAAATTGTTACCCATTTTATGCACAACTGACTGAGTTGAGTGTAGTTACTGTGATGTCACGATGTGTAAGACAAGAGTAGATTATTTGGTCATTTAGTCTCTGAATGCTTTGTGTCTGGTAGGGAGCATCTCACTGGCTTATACAGATGGCTTATTTTGAGGACAATATAATTTTTTCTGAATGATTAGTCCCACTGATTGAACACAGTCATGCTTAAAACTATTTCACTTTTAACCTGAAACTTTCTGTTTCTCTTGATTATGTCACTGTTATAGTCCTTTATTATCTTATTTTCTTGTCATGAAGACATCTTATGCTAGTCATCCCAAGTTGATTTTCTTTTGATAAGCTAAGTTGGCTCAAATATCCTTTTGGAAAATGTTCAAATTCCTCAGTTTTTGAAAATCTTTCTGGTCCAGAAAGCTGCTACTCAGTGCTGTCCTGCTTGTTAGTCCATAGCTTGTTTTATCTTCTTAACTGTAATACGTTGGAAGTTTAGGGGGAGGGGAAAAAAAGAGTTCTTGCCATCAAAAATACTGATTTGTATTTTAGTCCCATGTCCTGCATTCCCCATGGGTTTTCTTGGGTTTTTTAATGTGGAATTTTGTGGAAAAGCATAATTTTTTTCACCATCCCCTCTTTTTAATGGGACCAATTAGCCAACCAAAGAAGATTTGTTTTTTCTTACCACTTCAACCACTGACATCCAGCTATTTTGCTTTCGATGATATGCATCAGTGGGCTGAAGCTCATGAGTGAAATATGGAGTAGCATCAAGCCTTAATACCACTTCTGGCAGAATTCTGTTAAAAACAGAAAGAACTGCAATGTAACACAAACCCTTTCTGCAGCAAGACTAAGGTTTGGCTGTCAAGGCTTCCAAGCAATTTCACCACTGAAAGCAGAGAAGTGGAAATCATTAAACAGAATTCTAATTGGAGCACATCAGATAAGGTACCTGACAGAAGTCTATTATATATACTGGTGCTTTATGCTTATTCACTTAAGTTAGCTCATCAAAGGACTCTTGAATGATTAATTACCTCTCTCTCTTATTGGCAAAATCTCCCTTACCTGACTTAGATATCAAGCTAACCAGCTGTAATCACATGCTCTATTTTAGAAAATCACCTTATCACTCTTATTTGTCCCTCTTTGTTAACTATCAACATCAGTGGTGCAGGAGCATTTTAAGATGGTTAGGACAGTAATTTTTCAGTTCTCATTTATGTTCTTCAAACTCATTAGTGAGAAAATTTTGAATTTCATTTTTATGCAAGTACTTTTTTTTCCCCCCTAGTATGGAAGAGAGTTATTCACTACTCTTTTTTTTGTTTTTCTGTTTTGTAATGAAACATTTAACAAAAAAGAACAATAAGAAATAACCATGACTATGACTTCCTGTTGTTGTCAGCCATATATTTTTTCCTAATGGTTTTTGTCCTTCATCAGTGCAAGCTTAAAATCCACTTCTTTTTAGCATGTTTATGCTGATGAACTGAAAGAAAAGCTGATTTTCAAAGAATGGAAAACTTGCCATTCTAGCCAAATAGAATAAATATTTTATTTGCAAATTTTACAAATTGGATGTTTTGATTAAACAGAATGTCTCACAATTATAATTTGCAGAATTATTCTTTTCAGGTAGAATCACTTTTAAGGTACAGTAATAAGATTTTTACTTTTTAAAAAAAAAAATCTCTAAATTCAAATATCACTTCTTAAAAATTATTTTCATTGGAGAATATGTAACTGGGTAGTCTTAAGATGAGTCACCTTTTGCTTCTATAGCTGTCATGGAAACTGGTGCGATTGAAACATTTAAAAAAAAAGGGAAAGGTAGCAGTACTTTAAAATTCATATATATCATTATACCTGTAGAATAGTTTCTCTTAATAAGAACTTACTATTAATTCAGGACAGCGTTTGCAAAAAGATGGACAAATGCTAGTGCATCTCACTGATCTGTAAATTTAGCAGATGCAAAGGATCACTTCGAGCATGTCTGTATTTTCTGTAATATATCTTGAATTAGTTTATTGGGTCTTGTGTATTCACAGTAATTCTTGCCTACTGCAACACTCCTAATTGCAACAGTGTTTTGGGAGAGTTGATGCACAATGCAAAAAACTTAAATTACATTTGTGCAATTATCTGGGAAAAGTACATGTTCAAATCTTAACAAATAGCCCTAAATCCTACAGGGCTGTTCCCTATTAAAGGTAACTCACAGCTGACTTGATCCTGAAGTTGAATGTGTGCAAATACAGTTCTAGTGCCTGGGTGGATCTGTTGCTTATTTTCTTTTCCAGGAGGCTGTCTGTGCCTAGTGATCTAAGTAGTTGCTTTAACATGAACTTCATTAGATATCCTTGTGTCTTAATTCTTAGTTCTTCGGTAAAATGTCTGGTACTTGGGTATAAAATGCCAAACATGACACAGCATGGGACCACTGTAGGAGAACACATTGAGACTTTGACTCCATTAATTGATTTTATACTCACCATTGCAATTCAGCAGTCAGTTTTCTTTGCTTTTTCCATCTATTTTTACCTCTATTTCAATAAGATTTTAAATACGATTTTGTTAAATCCAGATATTACTTGTAAAAGTGGATTGGGGCTTTTTGTTTTTAATAATGCTTTCAGAATCATAGGCCATACTTTGAGTCACGGCAAATGTAAATTTTAAAATAGAAAACTCCTCAAAAGATTTAAAAAAAGAAAAAAATCTCAATTACAGGCTTTGAAACGTTATAGTCAATCTCTTCAGACATGTGAAGAGATCTAAGAGCACAAATTACTTTTCCTCAGAAGCAAAAAAACCCACCAGAACAACAAGCCTTCCCTGCTATATTTTAATTTTCCAAACTCAAAAATGAGTATCTGTACTTTACAATAGCTGAGTTGTTAGGGCTATCACTGTGTTTTTAGTAATAGAACTTTATGGGTAGTCACATAAATGGATCTTAATTTGGAAAATAATCCTGTTTAGATTTAATTATTTCTGTATATTCAGAAAATAAAAAAATAAAGGACTGGTGCTCACAGTTCTTTGTCAGCGAACACTGACTGCTTTTAAGATCACCAAAAGTGTACAGTGCTTTCTGGTCATCTTTCATCTGTCCTAGCAATAAGCAATCTATTACTGTACAACATATGAGAGTATAGAATTAAATTTCATGCCTTTCTTTTTAATGTTTGTTAATCAGCTTTACTTGGAATTCAGTTTTCATGAATGCGTTTCAAATACTGCTCTAATTGAGTGTAACTGTCTATTATTAAAATACACATCTGAAAATGAGACACCTTAGAGGATCATTAAGAAAGAGGGCAGAAGTTTCAAGTGCTCATTAATGAAGACCTATTCCTTTTGCCTTGCCTTTACTAAAACCAGACCCTTTTTAGTCAGTGGTATTCAAATCTATATGCTGTGACAGCACTTCTTCTTCAACCTAGGAAAGAATATCCAGATGGTCTCAGATCTTCAAGATGTGAAAATACATTTAAAAGACAACTTTGGAAATATACATTAAGATTTATGATATAGGGGAAAAAGTGTTTTTGTGATATTAGTTAGAACTCTATAAGTTTATATATCTGTTATGCACTTCTACTAATGGGTTTCACTATGGGTGCCAAAGAGCATTTCTGTAGTGACTGGTTAGGAATAGTAGGAAAACGGAAGGCAAGACTCTGAGGTTCTGATCTGTCTTAGGACTCATGTTGATCTCCAGTAGTTCTCCCTAATTCTGCTGCAGTTCTAAAATATGCTTGGGGGTTTTATTCGCTATTTGTTTATAACCATACTAATACAGCGATGAGCTCTCTCATATAAGACTTATTATTCATCAGAATGACTTCTTAAACACATCCATGTATGAGCTAATAAAATGTTTGGATAGTGTCTAAACTGATTAATAAGTTTTTAATAAAACCTTAGATTTCAGTAAAAACAGAAATGTAAGCAAATACAGAATAAATACAGTAGACCAGGTTATACTTTCCTCTTAATTATACTGACTTCTTACTAATCCAGATGAAACATTTGCAGTGCTTCATTTTCATCTGTTTTTAGTAAGCATGGATAAATTTATGCATATGCATAATTGTGCTGTTGTAGCTTTTTTCCCCCCTCAGTAATTAGCTACACCATATGTTTCCTGTATCATTATCTCAATCAACATCTAAGGTATGCTTAATTTTTTACAGTAGCACTTGGACTCTCATTCAGGATAAGGGGAAACAATTCAATTATACTAACAGCTATCATGTATGTTCTCAACATATTTTAAGGTATTGTTTTAATGTGGTATTTTAGAGGACTTTTTATACTTTCTTTAAGAATCTCAAGAATTTGTTTGGAAAAGTGTAGATATAGGAAAGTTGATGGATTCAGACTTTAGTTTCTTCTATTTTATTCATCTGTACCTGTGCAGAGATTCAGATCCCCCTCCAATTCTGTTTTTCTCCTTCTTGTCCTTCCTCTGCTCCTTATCTTTAAGTGAAAGATACATATTATATCCAAATACAACCTCTTCAGTGAGTTTTAATTGGTTTTTCTTCTCTGCACAGTCCCTTCAGTCTGAGTATGTTCAGTACTAAAGCCTTGCTGCTTTGGTGAAGCCTGCTGAGCTCTTCAAATTGATGTTCTTTATGAAGGAGAAGAACTGAAAAAAAGCTGCTCATTAAGAGGAGGAATCTTCAATACAAGCTTAACACCAAGAGAAGACCTCTTACCAGGAGAAATTTCTTGTTAATGACTACTGCAGATGCATTGATGTTGAATTTATGGAAATTACTACCCCATGTTATATACACATTTAAATTTTTATGTTGAAACAGCTTGAACATATTTCTAATGAGTTTCATTAAGACATTTATTAACTTGTGTACAGTGTTAAAATATGTATTAAGAGAATATTTTGGTAAACTATAAAAATTATGTAAAAATTAGAATATATTTTAATTTAGTGTCTACTTTGCTACACAAATGTGTATTTTAAAGAATTTGTACATGTTTATCAAAGATATAAAAATTTTTTATGAACAAGATGTTTTTCTTGTTTAATGGGTCCATCATTATTGCTTGAAGCCTCATGTAATTACTCTTTTACTAATTGGTTTTCTGGTAACTTGATGGAAATCCTAACTAATGAGAGACTAGCTGTTACAATATCAACTAAAAGCACTTGATACATAGTCTGCTCTCCACTTTCAGCTCCTAATGTTTCTTAAGGAAACACCATGAAAGAAAACTAAAGGGAAAATATTTGTTGAGATAGGATGTAGTTACATATTTCACTGCAAAGAGAAAGTAATTTATTTAATGATTCAGTTGTACAACTAAGACTTTCAATTTGTCTTAAAGGAATGTTTTGGTTTTGATGTAGAATGTTAAATTTTGCTATGGAATATATACTGCAAAAATGAAGGCAGACCAAACTGAAGTTGGTAAGAATGTACATATACAATGAATTCAGCAGCACTGCATACTTGCATGTTTTGAATCTACATTTGGCAGTATGTGTACAATTTCCTTAGCAACACACACTAAATGTTGGAAGTATATTAAATTTTCATTTCTCAGTTGGATGCTTCATACACCTTTAGTTTTTTTGTTAAATATATAGTTTAGGTAACCTCCTGTATCATGGAATATTTTTGCCAGTAATAAAGATGCTCTGTAACATATAGTTAAATCAGATATTATTACCAATTAGACTTAGAATGAAATGGTGTTACAGTGAGGTCCTAGAGACCAGGTATAAAATTTTCAGAACTCCACAAGGGCATAGTAAGAAAAGTAATGAGATGATTTGATTTGCCACTAATCTGTAAGACAAAACCAAAACAGATTTGTTACCTGTTAGTTTTCCCAGTGTCTACAGAAACTTGAAAGTAAAACTTGAATTGTCAGGTTTTTTTCCTGAAGACCTGTGAATGCCCTGCATTTGCTTTACAACTGAAGTAAAGACAAAGTGCTACAACATTTTTTAAAAAGATCAGATCATAAATTGCTATAGCAATTTGTACTGAAAGTGTTTATAAGCAAAACTGAGAGCAACTAAAAAAAATCATTGAATAAAATTTACTGTACTTTTTTTGCAACTGTGTATATGTAACATATACACACACGAAGTAGCATATGTGTGTGCATATATATATAAAATATACTGTATATGAATTATAGAATAATGGTAAGGTAATTCTACCTCTTATAAAGAATTTTCTCATGTACTTTGTTATAAATAGTTTTCCTTAATAAAATATTGATTAATTTTGAAATGTAGATATATATATACATATACAGCTAATTGATAATAAAATACCTATATAAGCCAGCTTCTTTGTTTCTTGTTTTCTCTTAGAACTGTTGATGCAAACTAATGTGATTTGATCTCTAACTGAAGATAGCTCTTCAAAATCATCTTTTTTCTTCTAAAGCATGTAATGTATTTCTAAGTAGGATGATACTGCAAAAAAAAAATTAGCATAATAGATCTTTTAACTGATCTAACTAACCTTCTTGTATTTGCTTCTTGTGTATTTGCATAACGTCAGCTATTTAATCAACATGTGGATATGATGTAGAGGTTATATTTCAAAATACCATAATTTAAAAGCTGTGTCTGAATAGAGGAAACGTTCCTGGGCGAGGGCCCTTTTTAAAGGTGTAACATGCCTTGTCTTTTTCGCACATGTAACAGGTTTCTTAGTCCCACCAACAGCAGAGTCTTTGTCCATAAGAATCTAAACATGCTTTTTGTCCTTCCTTCCTTCAGTTAAAGACTAGTCACAAATGGTTTTAACATTGTTTGACTCCGCTGCTGATTTTCAGCAGATTTGTTGCATTGCATGATAATTGATTTACAATACTTAATATTCCTGTCCAGTAAGTCCCTACTGCGATAGGTGGTGTGGACAGTATGTAACTGTTCCACAGCCCCTCTAAAGGAATAGCAAAGCCAGGAATAGAGTAGATGCTTTAAAAGTTGCCCAAATTCTAGTGACAGTCTAATCTAAGAACACAATAAAAACTTCTGCCACTGCATTCAGATGAATAATAGATGGTGATTTGGATATGTAAATATAAAGGGAAACCACCTAATTAAAAAGTTTCTAGTACATAGGAATCAACCTCTCCCTTGGCCTTTTTCTAGAATTCTATTCATTTATTATATGAAATACATAAATGTCAGCTAATGTACAGCCTTTTTTGTGCTTAAAAATGAATAAGTAAGTCAGTACTCTGTAACAATCATCTTCTTAACAACAACAAAAACTTTGGGGACAGTGAAAGGTTCTTTCAGAACGATGTAGCTTTTAATAAATACTCTGAAACGTATTTCATATTCTCTGTTCACCTATCCGTGAACTTTACCATTTCTGTTCCTTCATATATAAATAGATCTTGTTCTGGGAGAACAAGCTGTAGCACATAAGATCTTAAAAGACAGGAATGGATGTGTTAAAAAAATCTAAAGGTCTCTAATGGGCCTATGCTACTGTGGCTAGTATCTTTTGAAACTGTTAATCATCTCTTTTTAAAGTGTGCTTTATGAAGCTTTTTGGTTAGGGAGCTATTTCTTGTTACAAATTCAGTGACTATTTTTCAATTACAGTACTGCAGAAAGAGGAGGATTTTAGTTTCTATAATAACTGTTCTTTACTGACAGCTAAACAATGAAAGGCCTCAAAAGGTTTGACACTTGATTAGATCTACACTGTAAAGTGCAGCAGGCAAAAAATATGGTAATTAAGGGCCTGATCAAGTAAATCACTCAAGTACGTCTTTAACCTTAAGCACATGAGCAATCTAATTAAAAGAGAGCATAGGTATTCACGTTTGTAACAAAGCCACCTTCGGATCAATAGTTCTGTCAATTGCAAACACGAGCCTTCCTGTCAAATAAGAAATGTGCTGTATTGCAACAAAATAATCCATTAACCCACACAAATTAACTTTGTTAACTTAAAAAAATGCATATTGTAACTGTAACTACCTCCTAATATATGATGTTGGTATTGTCATTTGTTAGCATCGGGAGTTACGAATGTCTAAAAATGCCTTGCAAAGGTATCTTTGGCCAATAGTACAGATCACACCTTATGAGCTGAGATGGTTTGCTTCTGTTGCCTACATATAACCTACCTGCAGAAGCAACTTTTTCTCCTTAACTCATCACAAAATTAATCAGCATTCTTTTTCTGGAAAGCTTTTGAGAGGAAACAGAAGTTCTTTTACTGAGTTTCTTATTCTTTTCCAAGGGTAGAGTTCCTGGGAGAATCCCACTAATAATTATTATCCATTTGGAATGGACTGTTAGTTCCTACTCTTCAACAAGTTTTTAGTCCACCTGAAAACCTGTCACTTGTCTGTGAAGGAACTAATTTTGGTGTGAGACCATTTCAAATGCTATGCTGGTTCTGTGTTATCTGTGTACTTACCAGCACCAGTGTTCACCTCCAGCGGGTTGGCAGTGCAGGATTTCCTGCACGCTGACACAGGCTGAGGTTTATGAAGAAACATAAAATGTTTAGATTGAGAACCAAATAAGTACTGTTTTACCAAGGATCAGTGTATCTGTTGTGTTTGAAATATTTAATTTGGAAAGTATATTGCTATTATAGAGCAGTTCTAAAATTAACTAAGCTTGCAGAAGCATAGTGAGCTTTCTTTTAACAAAAAAAATTAAGATCAGAAAAAAAAAAATCAATTTGAGTATTTAGCAGAGGAGTTTCTACAGTAAATAGATTGTATTTCAGACAGAAGTGACTGATACTAGTTTGAAACCTTGCTTCAAATGAAAGTTGTGTAAATGGGTTAGAACCAGAAAACTGGTAAGGCAGGGAAAAAAGGAGTCAGACTGTGTAGTTGGAGTATTTCTGGAGCATGATAGGGTTTGGTTGTTTTTTTTTTTTTTTCTTCTTGATTTAACAAGTTGAAAATCTGCTGAATAATTCATGAAGAGTGGAAGGGCTGAATCTTCCTGGAATGATATACAGTGTGCGTACTGTGGCACAGGAGAAACTGCAAAGCTTTGTATCAGTTGCTGCCGTTCCTGCTGCCGATTGCAAGGTGCTGCTGCTTTTGGTGTTTTCACAGCTACAGAAACCTCAGTCGTGTTCTGGTCTGCCAACAGCCGTTCACCTCCCTATGGACCCACCTTCACTAGCTACAATCTGTGGAATCTCTTGCTGCCTACCTGCCTTGGACACTGCTGTTCTCTGGATCGTTACTGCAAACTGTGTTTTCTGCACCTTGCAGCTTGTATGACTGAAACCTGCCTTAGAGTCCCTCAGCTGCACATCCTCCTGTGTGCTTGGTGAGGGCTCCTGCAGCAGAACTTCTGACCCAGACAAGGATGGGATTTACAGGGCAAAGTCAAAACTGAGCTGCATTCAGCGAGATGCCCAACGCCTCTTCCTGGAGTGCTAGCTCGCCTCTGCTGCTGCTCTGGGAGGACTCCTCCGGCACCCGCATCTTTCTCTCGCTGCTCTATGCAGTCTTAGCTATCTCAGGGACTTTATCCAATGTAATGGTCATCTATTTAGTCTTCTCCTTCAAGAAGCTGCAGACAACCAGCAATGCCTTCATCGTGAACGGCTGTGCGGCAGACCTAAGCGTGTGCGCCCTGTGGATGCCCCAGGAGGCTGTGCTGGGGTTGCTGCCTCCCAATTCCTCCTCCCTTCGCTCGGCGGAGTACCGGCTGCTCCGAGGGGGGCTCCTGGGCCTCGGCCTCACGGTCTCGCTGGCCTCGCACCTGCTGGTGGCTTTCAACAGGTACGTGCTCATCACCAAGCTGCCCAGCGTGTACCAGGCCCTCTACCAGCGGAAGCACACGGGCTGCATGATCGGGCTCTCCTGGGCCCTCGCCCTGCTCCCGGTCCCGCTGCTGCCCGGGCTCTGGACCCTGGGCTCGGCCCAGTCGGACGGCAGCTCTCGCTACACCGCCCTGCTCCTCGCCCTGGCCGTGCTGGGCCAGACGGCGCTGCTGCTGCACTGCTACCTCGGCATCGTGCGGCGGGTGCGGGGCAGCGCCAAGCGGGTCAGCGTCCTCAACTTCCACCTGCTCCACCAGCTGCCCTTCCCCGCCGCCCCGCCGCCGCCCCGCCGCGCCCAGCGCCGCCTCAGCAGCGTCTCCGTCCTGCTGCTCTGCTGCGTGTTCCTGCTGGGCACCCAGCCCCTGGTGTGGGTGAGCCTCCTGGGCTTCTTCCTGCGCCCGGCGCCGCCGGCGCTGCAGGCCGCCAGCTGGCTGCTGCTCTGCTCGCTCTCGGCGCTCAACCCGCTGCTCTACACGTGGCGCAGCGAGGAGTTCCGCCGGGCCGCCCGCTCCGTGCTGCCCCGCGCCGAGGGCCCGGGGGCCCCCCCCGCGCCCCTT
>NW_020884905.1:1093330-1277944 GCF_003945725.1 Corapipo altera
GCCGCGCCGCCGGGGCACGGCCACGGGCACGGGCACGGGGAGCGGCGCCAGCGCCGCAGCCGCGCCGCGCTGAGGGACCCGCGCGGGAACCGCCGAGGCCGCTCCCGCCCGCCGGGCAGCCGAGCCGCCCCGGCCCCCGCCGCGGCAGCGCTCCTTTCTTTACGCATTCAACTGTCGCTCCTTTCTGAGCCCGCGCACTTCTTCCCAGCTCCCTTTCCCACCGCACAGACAGGCAGCCGCAAGCTCCGGCTGCTTTCCTGAGGCACCGGGACGGACACCAGAGCTGGATGTCCCGCCCGCCCCCTCAGCCCCGCTCCCGCTCCGCCCCCGGCAGCCGGCCAGGACTCCAGCCAAGGCGGTGGATTTGGGAATCTGGGAAAACCGGTAAATATGGCAACGCACGTAACTGTTGTTATGCTCTAAAGATTTCGCTATGAGACAGGCATCTAGACAGCTCTTTCTGAGATGTACTGCAAGTTTGTTTTTGTAAAATCGATGTGATTCTTTCAGCATTTGAAGTAGCTCTTTGAAGTGAGCTCCCTGAACACCAGGTTCGTTTGTGAAGAGCTGACAGGTGTCTCACTGCACACACAGACACCAGGAGCTGCTTCCTTTCCCCGAACTTACCTAATCTCTATGCTCCAGCTTTCCCTGGCAGACTTCTGGATGATGCTGTCTGTGGAAACTGTTAGAAAGGAAAACACATATACCTTTGTGGATCCAGTTTGGATATTTTGTTTTGAAACCTCTTTAAGGCCTGTTTTGGCAAAGGCCTCTGCCAGTGTTAATGCACTTGATAAAATACAACGCAATGTGGAGGCTGGTGTTGTCCATCTAACCTTGTTACCTCTTCAGTTACCAGTTTGTTGTGTTTCTCTTAAATGCATTTTTGCTGAAGTGCAATTTCACAGCCTCTGCTAAATACAAAATGACAGATTCTCTGTGGCATTTGGAAAGGAGACAGCTCCTCACACTAAAACTGCAGTGGTGAGTGCTGTGGCCCCATTCCTCCCAGGGATGGTCTTAAAATCCTTGTATTTCCTTCTCTATTGCTTGACCACCTTCTTCCTCTTTTTCAATGCAGTTGCTGTTGTTTTCATGTTGATGATACTCAGTGCTCTGTTTGCTGTTTTGGCACGAAAGACTGGAAAGAAGGTAATTGTTTTCTGAATCCATGGGCATCCACAAGCAGTATCACCTAAATTGTGCTTACTTGAGAAGAAGAATGGACACGTGGGAACATATGAAATTTTGTCACAGCAAGTTTGTTGTGACAAACTTGTGTATTATTTGTGTATTAACACAAACTTAGCAGCTCTCTTGAGGATATTTGAATGATGGGACAATAACAAGAAAAGACGTACATGGCAGGTATAACATAAAAGGCCCTCTGGCTATATTTTATAATGCTCAACACGCTTGCCTTATCTGATGATGTTTGAGTTTCCACAGAAATTGCTTTAAGAGTAAGGGAAGAATTTCAGTTTTTCCGAAATCTAAGAGTTTCTAGATGTCTGTGATACAACAATGCATCTACAATTCCCATACCAATATTTAATTTTTCTAAATAAAAAAATCCCAATCATCACAGAAAATATTCTTATCAAGGTCAAGATTTGACAAGGAACAAAGGCCTGAAAAGGAAAATTTAAAATATTATCCTGACATCTTGAAAATGTATCAATATCCTGAAAACAGCCTCAGCCACTTGCAAGGACCTGTGGGAAAGTAAGAGAAGTTTCCTTGAGTCTAAGGCTTACAGAGAGCTTCTTCCTCCATCTTGGAGACAGTGTTCCTCTGAGTGACGGCATCAGAAGGATGGGTAGGGCTAGCAAGGAAACATGGACATACAAGATATGCAAGATTTGTTTTATCAACACTGTGCACGTATCTTGGAGAGTGAAGGAGCCACTATAACCTTGTTGTAATCTCTCACCCCAATCAGAGCAGCTGTGCTTCAGCTAACTTTGTGCAGCAAATGGAGAAGGAAAACTGTTTCAACCACAGCTATACCAATAGTGGAAAATATTCTGGTTCACTTTCAAAATAAAGCTAAACCCAGGCCCACCCAAGGGTAAGACCCTGTTCAACTATAAAATAATCCTTAGGCTGGAACCCACAGAGAAGGATCTGCATTACCACTTCCCACCATGGCTAAAAGAACTGAAGACACTTGGTAAAGCACAGTACTGGGCCCATAGGCAAAAAAAATCAAACTTTAAAATAAAAACTTAGGCAACTCTTGTCCCCTGTTTTTGGCTATGGAACACATTAGTCTAGAATTAAAGCAATAACCTGTTTCAGAATTCAATGTCCAAACCATCAGATAACTGGGCTTCTTCCCTTGTAAAATAGCTTGCAAATTAAATCTGAAATGCCTGTATTTTATATAGACTACATTTTAAATGCAAACATGTATAAAAATACTATGACGTACAAAACTCCAGACAGCTATCCTTATGCTATGCATCAATTCCAGAGAACAACTGGAAATCCCTAGGAAAGTTTGATGTAATTACATCTGACTGTAAATCTTTAACTGTTTTAAGATACTCAGGTGACCTAAATAGCATTACACAGAATTTTAATTTAAAGTAATTAAGACAGAGTATTTGTCTCAAGATCAGTTTCTCTGAGAACTTACTGCTCAGAAAAGTTCTGTATGCCTTGCTCTACAGCCATAATCTTTGTATTCCCACATTGTAAATACTCCATGGTAAACTGCAATGGAAACTTGGCTTAGCTCAACTTCTTCTGGCTCTGTGGTGCTGCTTCTTGGTTAAGAAAATGGATCTAACTGTCAGTTTTTGTCATCTATGCTTTACTTTAGAGCTGACTTACATGTGTCCGCTGCTAGTTTAATGCTGACTTTTCTGCAATGCGAATTTCTGTCATGCTCAAACAACTCATTACAGGCAAAAGGGATATGTTGCCAATTGTCATTTAAAATGTCTTGACCAAACAATCTTGCAAGAGTTGTAAATGAAGATGATGGAACATCCTGCCAGCAATTTTAATGAGGTTTGTTTGAACCAAGTTGCTCCTCTGTTCTGGTGTTGTGCCAAGCCAAGTTGTTTGAGCATGGCCTAACGCTGCCCTTCCTGGAATGGCTGGCATTCACATATATTAGCTTGCTTCACTTATATTAGACGGGAGGTGTGATGTCATTAAAGCACTGAATTTATTATACAGTAGTGGAGATCAGCCACGTTATTCATGTGCAATGGGTGCCTGTTCCTTTGCTGTTTTCTCAGGGGTTCTAGAAATTTGAAGGTAAAATTGTGATGCCTCAAAATAACACCCTAAGGCAAAAATATGGTTATTATGAAAATTGCTTGTAGAGGGTGTTCATGAAGTTATAGTTTGGATTAAATCTTTTGAACTTACCCTTAATTTAAGGTAGTTACAAAAAGCCATAGAGTTGTTTTCTGGAATTAGGTAGCCACAACAATATGAGCCTCCAGCAAAACTGGGCAATCACTACCCTAAACAAAGGTATGTAAAAAGTACAGGCAGCAAAGTGGAGCTGGGAAGATATGACAAGAGAGATGAAGATAGCAGGACAGGGGTATTAATGGTGTGATTTTGAGGACACAGAAAAACATCTGAAAGCCAGAAGAGGCCTGGGATTATGATGAATTTAACCATCTCAAGTTATTTGATTCTTTATATATGTGAGGAAATAGAATTCTATGCTTTTCATAATAAATAAAAACATGAAATTGTACTCTCAATTTCTTCTTTTAACAAAGCATTCCGTACACCAGCAAATTTTCTTTAAACTCTGAAATAAAAAAAGACTAAAGGTATGAATTGCATCATCATTCTTGTGGAGACTGCATTCAACAGCATTACTGGACTGACAAGCAGAGATAACAGCTAACCTCCAGATTCAGTCAGCCTTAAGCACATTGTGAACCTTTTTTTTCTACCAACTTGATGCTATTTTTAAAAAAAACCCACATACAGATTATTTTCAAATGAAGACATTTAAGTGTAGCGTTTCATTAAAGAAAAAAGTGACAACATATACTTTAGCTTTCTATTTCATCTTAAATCACATAACTAGATTATTGCAGTATTCTTTAAATTCAGAAGTCCCTTTCTGAAGTGGCAGCGAAAATAGCTTTTCTCGTGACTGTTTAACTTCTAAGAAAGCTACTTTTTTTTCCTCTTTTATGTCAATCCTTCCCATGCACTGTCATCATTTTACCAGAGTAATAGTCTATTTTCTTTCCTTCTTTTTGCCTTTCTTCAGTATTTTCTGTAATTTCCTTCACTAAGGGAAAAGTACTTGATCTTGCTGATCAGGGCACAACTGCTTGAACAGTGGAAGTTTTTGGAGACAGTTGTAAACTAAGACTAAAGAACTGAGGGGCAGATCCCACAAACTTAAATGTCTACTTGAGAGCGAGTAGGTTTTGAAGGTGGGCTTTTCCTGTGTAGAATAGTGGACAAATACTCTATCCATATTTACAGATACTTGCATTTGATTAAGGCTATGTAAAAAAACAGATAATACGAGAGAAAAAAAAGTCAAAAATAGTTTGAAGACTGGAGAAAAAACCTTTGTAGCTGAAGAGTTCAATATGAGTAACTTAACAAAATGGGCATCATTACAGGATATACACACTCATGCAGGTATTCAAAGCAATCAGTTACTGTACGTGGTGATCTAATGATCTTTTCTGGCTTGGAAAACATGACCTTAAAGGAAAATAGCTCTGCTTTAAAAGTGTGGGCTATCTTGTTTGTTTATTACCAATGGGTTCAACATGGCAAGGCATCCTGTGTAGCCTGCCCTACACCTGTTCTTCTGGATGGGTATTCATGAAACTACAGAACTCGAAACAATCCCGAAGAAAACTGCTTGTAGCTGCTTTCTTGCCTGAAACTTTGGATTTCTGGAGAGACATCATAACCACTCAGGAAAGTTTGGTGTTTAGGGAAAACTATAGGATATCTAACCTGCAGCCCCAGACATCAAGCTTGTCATTAGTTTAGAAACAAGCTTTTGAGAGTTGTTCAAAAGGAAAGCAAACTGCCTGTTGGAAGAGGAACTCAAGCCAAACAAGGGAGCTGTGTAGCACCATAGGCTTTACCATGCTGAGCGATGCTTTTGTGGGACAACGGGTTGAAATAATGAATAATAAAAATGTGCCTCTGCCAAAATTTTTCAGCATTCTTTAAATGTGGGGTTTTTTCTGCACTTTTATGAGATCTTTCTCTGCTTCAAAAGTTTTCCTGCTGCTCTAGAATTGACACCAGATAAAAAACATATTTAGTGTTAATTACTAAAGAAACATGAAGGATAAGTGTCACTCTCAGTGGACAAAATCAGCTCTTGTGGTTCAAGAACCAAGGCACAAGTTAAAAGGATGGAACTGCTATTATTGAAAAGCTTTACTCGAGTCCAAAGATGCCTTGTGTTTAGGCTGTCTGGAGTCTTCACCTGTTCTGTGACAGTCTCAGGGCAAAACTAGAAACACAGCTGTGCTCCAGGGAAGAGCTGCACCCATCCTGATATGTTTGGAAGCTGATGATATGATGGAGATGTAATGTCAGTCTGAAAGCAACAAAGTGAGCATTGGCAACAGAAAACTGCAAGAGAGAGCTTGAGAGACAAAGTTCATGAATCAAACAATTTTGTGAAGTTAGTTTTGTAAAATGCTATGCAAACTTTGCTTCCTGTTCATTCCACTGAGGTGTCACAGGGAAATATCTTCTATGTTTTCTTCTGACCCTCTGGCTTTCCTCAGTGTACCATAGTGCTGGGATAGCCACTTTTTTCTCATCCTCAAACCTCTGTCACTGACCTTGATGTCATTTCTTTAAACACCATTTCTATGATTCTCTATAAACTTTGCATCTTTTATTCTAAGGTTCAGTGAAATGGCTGTAGCAGTTCTGTAACTGTGGAGACAGGAGCAGCAAGGTTTGAACAGTTAATAACCAGAAATATTGTGAAGATATGTGAGTAGTACTTCTTCCTGTCTATATTTAAGTATTACTCCTTTGTCTTCTGTTGCATTTTGTCCATTGCCATCTACAAATATTGGGCTAGATTCATTGTAGGAATGTCCTTTTCCATAAAAATATCTCTTTAATTAATCATTTTTTATAAAGGTAGTGATAAAATTTTGCAGTATTTGAAGTGTGCAGCCATGTTAGCTCCTCCAGTGAGCGTAATTGTCCCTCTTTCATTCAACACACCACCTTCGTTTACTCTTACATTAGTTTTTCTCAGTTTGTGGCATTATTTCTCTCAGGCAGATTAAATGAGAGAGTTGGTAGACTGCAACATGGGAAAACAGAAAACAGCCTCACTACTGCTTCTGTTTGATTTCAAGGCAAAGGCACTTTTCATAGCTTTCGCTATGGCTATCAGGGGTTTTTTGTATGCTATTTAAATCAAGGCAGTAGAACTATATTGTGTTAAAAAACAGAGATAAATAAGAACACAAAAACTATTCATTGTATATGAAGAGTAAATGTAAGATCTCTGAATTCTGCAGCAGATATCTTGCTTGGCTCTTTGTTGTTTAATATAACTCGTGTAAATAAAAACAGGATTAGGAAAGTCACGTGCAAATATAACAAATGATGGCTCTGAGTTGAATTAAAGGCATGAATTAATTTTCTTCTATCTCATGCATCATTAAATATTGCTATTGTACTGTCTACTGATTATCTATATTATACCTGTCACCTGATAGCAACCACGGTCGTTATGGTAATGTCAAGATTATAATTATAGTCCCTTCTGCAGTGTAGTCATACTATGCTAAAAAAATCCTTGAGATGGTAGTGTCCCATGCTTGGTACCAGCCCAAACACAAATATATTTTGAGATTGTTGAGAGGAAAAATATTTTGTTACTTACATATACTTACATGTGAGTAACTTACATATAAGTATGTACATGTACTTACATGTACGTACACATATATGTGTATGTAATTGCAAAATATGCAGCCTTTTAAACTATGGGTTTACTTCATTTGACATAAACCAAACTTGCCAGAACTTCTTATCCCTTAATGAACCATCCCTTCAGCTGAGTTTGGTAATTTAAGATATTAAAAAAATGCAGTTATTGCTCAGAGATCAGAGAAATCCTGTGAAAGCTTGTTTGGCAGCGTGTGTCAGTGTGTCGCTTAGCCCGTACCCTCGTGCAGCAGAACACACGGTGCCTGGGGTGTTCCAGCTGTTCCCCCCAAGGTCACTGCCCTGTCTGACACGAGTGACCTCTGATGCCCAGAAGCTGATCTAGGAATCAGAACCGGGACTCCTGGGAGACACATGTTTGTGAGGCTGCGGGTTGTGGGTGGTAGATGGAGTGTGTCTTCCCAGACAGTAAAATAGGTGACCCCACTTCAGAGAATAGTCTGATTTCTGTAGAATGTGAGGCAGAACCATGAGAACAAATTTTAAGTCATTATGTGGTAGCTTCTTCAGATTTATTACTACAGTTAACCTATTTTCTTTTAGATTCAGGAGACAATTTTCATTTAATTATGAAGAAAAAAATATTGTCTCATCTCCTAAGTATACAAATGTATAAAACAGTTCTCTTCCCAAATGTAAAAATGCTCTAGGGCAACCATATAGAGGAATCTGTATGAATGCAACTCGTGGAGCAAATAGTTACTTACTACAGTTGCAAAAGGCCACAACTACTGAATCCCTCTAACAGCTGCACATTTATGCCACCTTTACACATTCAGCAGCCCATTTATCCTTATCTCTTCACATACTTAAGGTGGCTTATATAGAAAGGAATAAGGGCAGTGGAATTTCAATTAGTTAGTTAATTATTCAGGGATTAAGGCCTTATTATACCTTAATCATTTAAGAACTGTGTTTGATTAGTAGGATTTCATGGGAAATCTTTGTTTTGACATTCATTCTGAAGTAAGTGTTTGAAGACTTGGCTGGTTTAGTACAGGGCATTAATAGCAGAAGTGCGTGTCATGGTGCCAGCTGAGGAAGCAATCCATGCCCACAGGACACAGCAGGAAATACCTATCCCTCCTAGCAGTAACAAGCACATCAGTGAATTAGAAAGAAAGAAATATTAAGAAAACTAGATTAGATTTTATATAGTCCTGGTCACCAGAAGCTGCCAAGGACGTGAGTCAGACCTAGACATGGAAGAGACTTTAACTGTTCTACTACTGCGGCCCTTTTTATGAGGTTGCACCTTTGTTAAGGGGACTGGATTTGTTGTGTGCTTGCATATAGGGTGGTCCTGCTTGTATTGCAAAGGCAAAAGAAACCCAAGCATCTTTAAGGGGGTCTCAGATTCCAGTTGTATACAAGGAAATCCGTTACACACACACACACACCCTGCATCACGTGAAGGAAAAGTTACGTTCTCCAGCCGTTTTCCTTTCTTGGCAACTCAGGGAATTTTCCAAGTCTTTTCACATGTTTCTCGTGTGAAAGCAGAGATTTTTCTTCAAGAGACAAATGCCTTCAACAATGTGAGAGGATTTAGCCATGTCATCCTTGATATCCTGGGAAGTGTGTGCTAGTATTGGTGCAGTGCTAGAGCTTTTGCAAAGGCAGTGGTAGCTTACCTAGACCATCAGGATGGATCTTCATTTTCCATTTTCAAGGAAAGCAATAAGACCTATTCTGAAGGAAAATGCATACTTTTGTCTCACATTTTTTGATTGGATGATCAAAGAGGAGTTTATTGTCAGGCTCCCCTTATTCAGCTGTATGTCTAGACAAAGTCAAGACTAACCTGACCATTTTTTCTGTTAACAGTGGTTCCCTGGCCCTCCTTTTGCTACATCACATAACTGTGTTCAGCACATGGAATTACTGTGGTCAGGAAAAGAGAAGCTAGATGGCACTATGGTCCAGAGGGATCATGTTCTGCTGGTGAACAGGATGAAACTGTGCAAGTCATCCGGTCTAAAAAGCTTCTAGAATTTAATAGATATCAGCAAAAACAGGGTCAGAATTCCTGAAATGGAATTAGGGAGAGAACAGGCTTTCCACTGATACCATTAATTAGCTTTTTTTAAATAACGCTAACAGGCTTAAATGTAAGCATACAGACATGAAAGAAATTGCAGATGTAAAATGACTTTAAGATGGCCTACACAGATAAAACTGTGAGAAATAGCTTGTGCATCATTGCCGCAACATAACTTAAACATATTTGTGTTTTTTAAACATACACTCAGATATTTCTGCTAAAATATGGTATTATGTATGGAAGTAGATAAGCTATGTACTACATATCTGCAGTTACAGGAAACCAACACACTCATCTGATTTGGTCAAGAAAGCTAGAGGGGAAAAAAAATACACCCTAAAGCACTCATTAAATTTTCCTTTAAAGATTTTTTAAGGATAGACGTGAAGGGACCTGCACTGCCAAAGCAGAAATTTCATTCAAGCAAATATCTGGGGTAATTACTGTAAGACACTTATTAAGTTATCTTTATATGCATAAAAAATACATAAATTTTTATGTGTATTTTTTTATATCTTTATATATTTATAGACATAAAATGTACATATTCTCACTATGATATGTCAGTTTCCCTGATCTCAGTTTTTAGAGCACAATTATTTTTTACTAGTTTTTAGTTTAGTAATGTATGTAATTCCTCCATTTGTGTTTTTATCAGAAATGAAAGTTAGACAAGATAATATTAATATAGTTTTTATTAAAATTATAAGGCAATCCTAACCGGTAATTACTATTTAAGATAAAAGTAGGCAGTTTAAGCTTAAGAATTTCTTAGAAGAATGTCAAAGTTATTAAAACACAAAACAAATAAACAAAAATATCTGTAAGCTTTGGAAGGTTGGGGAGGTCTATTTTAATAGTGACTTTAAAGAAGATCTCAGCATTTGAAAGTAAATAAAACCCAGTCAGCCAAACAACTTTGCATCTGTAGTAAAGCCAACCTCTAGGCTTTTTCATTAGTATCTTTTGCTTATGCAATGAAGGGACCTGCATTGCAGCATGCAATGTTTGAACCAAGGTCTTTTGCTGAAGAAAGAGTACTTCTTTTAGAGGAGTTCAATAGTTGTTGGCTCAGAGGTGAGGGATTGCTGTACAAGTTACACAAATGTGCATCTGTCACAAAACAGATGCAAAAAATAACTGATTTAGTAGTATTTTATCATGGCAGAAGGTAACCAAAGAATACCATAGTGTTCCTTCAGAGTTCAGTATGTCATTGATGTGACAGTAAGAGTCATGGATGAGCATGTCACTAATTTGGAAGTGCTAGAAAAGCTACAGCGTTAGTAGTTGCTAGGGAGGCACTTGAGGAACTCCTGGGAAACTTGCAAAAAAAGGATGAGCAAGGTGAAAATTGGAGGTGAAAATGAGATAATGGACATAGTCAATACTGTCAGGAAAACAGGAAGTTTATCAAAGATGCTTCAAGAGAAGCTAGAAGAGAGGCAATTATCTGTAGACAGAAGACATAGTGGAGGAAGTTCAGAAGTTTGTAAAAAGTGTGCAGAGAAGTAGGTGCATATTAATTGGCAGTGGAATTGCAAATTCGAAGAACCTATTAGAAGGCTATTAGAATAACCAGTAGTAGCAAAACAAATATCCCTAGACTAGCAAAGAGTGAAAAATCAGTTCCTTTTTATGTGGCACTGTTTAAAAATAAGAAAAAAAATTAATTTAACAGAAATTATTTTTGACATCTTCCTCCCATTTCAAGATACACTGAATTTGCCAGCTCCTGCTTTATTGTGTATTTGATGATTCAGGAGTCCTTTTTAACTCCTGTGTTTCATATCAGTGTGCTGGGAGGACATACTTCAAGTTTAAATGGGAAAAATTATGCTTGCCAAGAGACGGAAAACATAAAAAGCCCCCATCACCAAAACGGCTAACTGAAAAGATGTAGGAATAAAATTTGGAAGAAATTATAACAAATTAAAAAAATCTTTTGCTTCTCTCAACAACATGTGAAAAACTCTAGTTCCATTTGGAAACCTACTTGTTGATCTTCCCGTTGGCATCAAATACACGGATGCTGTAGGTCACCCAGTAGGTACTACCATTCCTCCAGCTTATATTAAGTCATGGCAGATCATGAGCCTTGTCTTTAATTAGAGATGGATTACTGCTGCTTTATTAAACACCAGCCTTTATTTTGTATTTTCTTTTTTTTCATTTCTACGGGATTCACACTTTTTTTTCCTTTGTGGGAACTCTACCATGCAGTTTTCCAGTTGGCTCTGCACTTTGGAGAACTGACGGCAGGTTTCAGCCTTCAAAATCCCTGAAAGCTACAGTAGGGCTGAGGCAGTACTGGTGCAGCTGTGAGTTCTGCTATGTGCTGTGTCAGCAACAAGGAGCAGAACTGTCCACAGACCACTGTCTGACCTAACAGTGTTTCTGTGTTTTTCTTTTTTTTTTTTTTTTTGCCATTCAAGTACTTTCCACATAGAATTCAAGGAAACTCACATTTTGTTTTTTCTGATGATGTGTCAAATCCTTTTAAAGTAGTGTGGATGTTGGCTGAACCTTCTGCAGGTTCAGTCTTTAATGGCTAAACTGAATGGAAGCCAAGGAGTTCTCCAATGTCTATTATAAATCAGGGGTCATGTTGTATATGGAGCAAAATACACATATAGTGACAGGAAGCAGAGTTCTCCCTATGTTTTAAATAAACAATAGCAGGTCCAACTTCTAGTTATTGGTGATAGGAAGATCTTTGTTCTGTCAGATTTCTGTTTCCTGTGACACTCTATAAGGTACATCTCATTCCATTCATGTTTGCTGGTATTATTTGTATTTTCTAAATGTGTGATGCAGCACATTCTTAAAAATAACCATCAACTTTGTGTTTGTTTTCCAGAAAATGCTGATACTAAATAAAGTACTAATTTTGGATTGCAGCAGCAGCCGTAAAATAGGCACGCTCAGCAAGAAATCCAACATGACTGGTTTTTAGATTTAGTGTCATAGGTGAACTGAAGAAAGCACAAGTTGATAAATTCAATGTACTTTAAATCTGTATGTTTAAAAATAATTGTTCTAAAAATTAATATATTTTTAAAAATTGCTTATCACACATTGAAACTGCTTATTTTACTTCACCATCCTTGGATGAATTTATCCACAAGATAGTTCATCAAAACAGTATATTTTAAGGGCAATATATTTGTAAAATGCTAAAAGTAATAAGGCAGTTAAATTTTGGCTGGTGTCTCTTCACAGGAAGTCCAAACAGGGTCTCTGAAATAGTCCTAGAGCACTGTGAGTTTTCTGGCAAAAGATGCAGACAGTACATGAAAATATTAAGGGTCTTGACTTCTTAAGGGTCTTAAATGGTCTGAATTAATGAACAATTATTTATTACAATGAAGATAATTTCTGGGCAATACTAGGAGTGCATTAGAAAATGGGATGTTGAATAGGCTCTTCATTGGCATGACATTTTGCACGGTACTAATTTGAAGAGCAGATGCGATTTTCAAATAGTTATAAATACATTTATACTGCAATAGTCACTTCAAAATCACTCTTCTGCTTAAAAAACCAGCTTCTGCCAAATAATTTGTTTAGCAGTCTTGGAAAGCACCAAATTAATGGTGTTTGTTTATTTTAATCATCTGTGAATATTTGCTGCAATATGCCGTTGCAATTTACAAATTCCCAACACTGCCTCAGTATTTGCAGAGACACCCTGACTTAGTTGCCCTAATTCATCTAGGGTGTGTCTTCCAGGCTGCCTGCTGAAGAGGGCAGGCTGGAGAACAGAGTAAGAGCTGAGGTCAAAGACCATTTTTCTTCTTGCCTCAGTTTGGGATGCAAACTCAAGCCTGCGACTGCATTTGCAGATAAAGGGACAGCTTGTGGAAAGCCACACATCTCTCTTTTCATCTCCTATCGAAACTCTTGATGTTGCTGGCTGTTGTAATAGCTTATGTGCAAGTGCCCCCAGCCTGTCTGCCCAAGGACTAGCTGCAGCTTCTGCAATTGCTCCTCCTGAGAGCAGTAGCCTTCCTTGCAGGGCCAACTGCATGAGGGAAGGACTTGCCTGTCACTCTTTTTTTTTTTTTGCCTTTCTTCTTTCTCTGTTTTCTCTCTGAGAGTAAGCTTTGACCAGTAATGCTGCTCTAAACTGCAGTCCTTCTGTTATGAGCAGGAACGTCTAAAAGCAGCTTGCTGCAGCACAGGTGAGGACTAGGGAAGAACATTCATAACCAGTGGAGCGAGGCAAAAAACCTCCCCTCCATGCACCTGGTGTGCTGTCTGCAGCATTTGCATGAAGCAGGAGTTGATTTGACCAGGTACATTCCTTTTCCTTTTCTTTCTGTTCTAGTCTAGACTTGCGAAATACAAGAGTTATTCCAACAAAAATTAAAGAAGGGTCCAAGAGCTGACAGAGATTAGGTTTTTACTGAGAAAGAATAGCTATAAGCAGGATATAGAGGCCCCTGCAAATCTCCACAAAATATCAGGAATTTGAGAAGACTTTTCTGTATTCCTAAAAATTCAACTCCATCCATGACTAGGATATTAATTTTATCTTTTTTATTTTGGAGTAATAATTAATGGATGTGGGGGGAAATTCCATTTCCTCTCTTTTACAAGGGTATTTCCACAGCTTTCAAACCTTCATTTAACAGCTGTCTGCTCTAGTACATATGTACAAAACATTTTCAGAACTATTAATATGTGATTGCTATATTTAAGATTTGCTAAAGATTTTTTACACAAAGTCTCTGAGTTCATTGCTTAATGCTCCACCAACTAAGGGAAGTGTTTCTAGCATTTTGACACCTTCATTTACCATTCTTATTTAATGATTGTAAGGATTCGTTTAGCAAAACATTTAAGCATATATGAGAGTTCAGTTACGCAGTTAACTGGAGCTAATACCCTCACTGATATTATGTATATATTTCAGTATTTTGGAGACCTAATAATAAGAAATACATCTGTGAAGTAACATCTAAATATTCTTTTCAGTTTTGAGAGTATGCAATGTGCTGAGAGCCTACATTGAACGTAGTATGAAGAGTATTAAGAGTATTCTTTTAATCCTGTTTTTTGTTTCATTTCATAAATATCACGTTTTACCCATTTTCTCTCCTTCTTTTTTATTCTCCTGTAGAAAGTTTCAGTTTTGATATCTCGGAATTTTTTTTCAGGTTTCTAAGTAGGTGGGGGCATTTCCAACAAGATAACTGAAAAAAAAAAAAAGAATAGTAGGAAATAGTAGGAAATTAACTGATTTTGTACAAATGAACTAGCTGGAATGACAGAGCAGGAACTAGGTGGGAAAAGAACAATGGCATGATTATGCAATACTAAGAAGTAAGGTAGGACTAGATTTGGAAAGGATTTGGAAGCAAGGAGTTTGAGAATTTAGCTAGTATTGGAAGTTATAAGGCATGTAAACAGGTTAAATGCCCGTAAATATTGTGCTATAAAATATCTTTCAGTTCTGCTAATTTTAGCTATCAGAGCAATTGCAGGCTACATTCAGTAGTGCCTTGAACCATTAATGGCTTTTGAAAAAGTGGTGATCTTGCTAACTCTTTCCAGGCACAAGTGAGGAAAGGTTTACAAAGGAGTAAGAGAGGTGTCTGGCATGCTGGCTGTAAATCGGAATGTTAGAAAATGGCTCTCGGAAAGGCATATTGGAAAAGAAATGAGAGCATTTAGCATGAGATCTTGAGAGGACTCGAAAAAGACACAAGAACGACTATGGTGATATAAAACATGAGAACTGTCAGTGTAGAAGAGAGTCTTTAAAGAAAATAAAGGCAGAATTTTGAAATTACCCTCTGCAGAACTGGGAAGAGAAAATAAGTATGCAAAGGAAAACTGGGTGTGCTTTTAATGTATAAAGGTGCAGGTGATTTCATAATTAAGGAGAAAGATCATGAAACTGAACAATGGAAAATAAGATGAAAAATTAATTACCAGAAAGAAGAGTTTCAAAGTAATTCTTAATTTACTGATAACTGAGAAGAAATTGAAAGAGGAGAGCCCAGGTACTTAAAGAGACACTACTGCAAGAAAGGTTCAAAAGTTTTACATGCCTGATGTGACTGTAAATGCTAGCACTTGCAACTGTTCTACTACCGGAGAATTGTAGAATTGTACAATTTGGCGTTGTACAGACTTGGAAAGATAGAATGACAGAACAAGGTACCTTTGGCAGCAGATTGTCTTCATCATTCGTTATTGCTGTTTTCAGGGACAAAAGTGCTGAAAAATTGCCAGGAACCAGAGGATGCTAAGGCAAGTGATAATCAAGAAGGAAGTATAGAAATGTGGTAGTGAAGCAGGAAATATTTTAAGCACCTTTGAGTCTGAGAACAGTTTTATATACTTGGAGAACTATATGCTTGTGAGTAGATCTTGCAGGTACTTCTCAAACAGTAGTGTGTGAAGTGTTTCAGTGCTTTGCACAGTGGGGCTTCCTCACCAAAATAACTTGGGGCATTTGCCACTGCAGTACTGCAAAACTGCTTGGCAGAGAGGGAACTTCCCAAGGATGATTTTCTCTTTTGTAGCTATCTTTTCATAAGATACAGAGTCTTTGCATGTTTGTGCTTGTTAAATATTTATACTGTGACTCCTTACTCTCCACTGCATGAGACCATCAGCATACTTGGAAGGCATTTCTGACTGTCCAAAAGGAAGACAACAGAGGAAATTACTGTGAGAGCATGACCTACAGTTGTCTGTATGTCTGAATAAAAAAACTGTGTACATATTCACACAATGACAAAGAAGTCATAGGGGATCAGCCGTTGGTAATTTTATCAGGAAGGAGCTCTATTAATGTGCATCAATCTGTCGAGCAGCTGTTAGGAAACCTATTACTGTGGGCTGGTTTACTTTTTCTGGGTAAGTTAGAGCATTTAAGAGAAAAGGAAATTTAGAAAGATGATGCTGAGCTTCTGCACACTACTGACAAATTATACTATTATGCATAAAATTGTGTGTTTAGTGAACATGTTAAAAGGCAGACTTTTTTTACCATTATATAGTGTAGGCAATTGTGCATGGGACATCTAACTGGGAATGATTGGTAGCACAAGTAGTTGAAGCATAGGATTTTAACATGAGCAAAGGTTTCTCTCATACCACAGGCCCATCTGAGTTTGAAAATTGAGATGATAATAGTAATTATAGAATCAGTAAGGCTAGAAAATACCTTGAAGATCATCAAGTCTAACCTTTGAATGTTCTGGAGCTTTTGAGACTTCCAGAGTATATACACTTTTGTGTGTTTGTTGTAAATAAATCTTTTTATGGTAATGAATAATATAAAGTTATGTGATATTAAACAGGCTCGATTCCAATATTTTCTTCTGTTATAACTGCCTACTACAAGTGTTATGTCACACAAAATCCTCCACTGTTAGGAATCACTGTTGAATCTAAATTCTGCATGAGGTTTTTCTCTCCATAGTCCAAGTGTTTTCCTTTGGTTGATGAGCTCTCTGGATAGATTTTTCATGGTTCACATTAAGACTTTCTTGTAGGAGGCCAGAGGAGCCTGTGCTGTGGAGGGGCTCATAGCAGTCACAACTGGCTGCTTGAGTTCAGGCACCTGGGCTCTCCACAAGTGCTGGACTGCTATTTTTGAGTTGCTCCTCATCCAAGATTTGTTGATCTCAGATTTATTGTGTTTTACAAGACGGATTGTCAGAGAACAAGTTCTTTATCAGGCCCATTTCTAAACAGGAAGTGTTTTCCTGGTGTAACCAAAGGACTCGTAGTGTGCTGTTCCAGAGACTAAAATCTCAGTCTCTGCTCAGTTGTGTTATTTCCCTCGATTTCCCTGGAATTTAGGTGCACTTAGTACAGAAGAAATCATGAACTTCTGTCCAGAGAAATTGCTGTGAGGATCTGGGTCTTGCTTGGTGTTCTTCCCTTGTGGAAGTGGATGTGTGTGTGGGAAATGGGACCAAATGGCTGTCACTTCCCATGTGAAAAATGTCTAGAAGCTGGATATAGCCTAGAACTGTTTTTTTCAGTTGCTCTGTTACGATGCCTTCTCCATTTAGTCTGTAATCTCAAAGCATTTCCTCATAATTGTGAGGATATTACGGCAATTCCTATTAGTAACGGGATTTAAAAACCTTCCCTTCCCTTACAGCTTATTCAGAGGATAGTAGGTGTACTGAATTGAACAAATGTGTTTTTATTGTACCTAGGCCAACGTAGTTGATGGACATTACCAAAACATGGAAGACAACTGCCACTGATTAATTTATTGTTGTTTTCCAAACACTTCTCTGGAGCACCTAACTCCATTAACTTTGAGTTAGGCACCTAAACTGAGCACCTGAATTTTCAGACTAAAACATTCCTTACTACTTTAATTAGATAAATGATAGTGCTCACTAAATTTAGTTATGGCTAAATGAGGAAAGTTCAGGTACTAAGGGTCTCCTTTGTAGTCCAGCACCTCATTCTTTATCACAGTCAGTTTATCTCCTACAGTAAAGGAACTGAAGGTTTCCTGGGGTAAAAAAAAAGGTATGTGGGCATGTAAGAAAACTTTCTCTTCTTTCGTATTTTATAGAATGTGGATTTGCAACCTTAATAGCATTTTTAAACAAAATATCTCATTGCAGAAATTCCACCACACCATGTCATCCTGACAGAGACCATGGGAATGCAGCTCCACCAGATCAGCTGTGCTGTGCAGCTACAATGTAGGCGCATTTTGGACTATCCTGAGAACATGCAAGCAAGAGCTGAATCATGTTTGTTTGTTCTGAAGGGATGGTGTGTATATGGCCTGGTCATACTCAATATTTAGATAATACCTCCATTTGGAAAGAACTCAACTTTTTGGTAAAAAAGAAATTGAATGGTTAAAATTTGCTGAGTTGTGTTTTACATCTTAAAATAAGTAATGTGAACAATTATATATTCCTGGGTGCAGGATATTAAAAATTGTATTGTAAGAGCAGCATATATACCATAAAATCTACTGCCTCGAAGCTTAACAGATCGGAAAAAAAAAATAAGAAGATCAAAAGGGATGTTGAGTATTTTCAGATTTTACCTAAGAAATGATTTTGTACTGATTTTTAAGGATGTTGGTAGTATGGAAGATTTACACAACCAAGTGAAAGTTGCCAGGGGTGCAGACATTTTCAAAATAGTCTTGATTGCCAGATAATATCTCAAAGCCAAAATGCCTTTATAGGAAAATACAGTAATTCCCATCAACCTGCTTTAACTTATAAACTGTAAAGACAATGAGTGGGGACTGGCAAGGCTTTGTATTTCCTGATCAATTTTTTTTTTTTTTGGAGAGGGCAGTTCATTAAAGTCTGAGAATCAGCTCAGAACAGTAAAGCAGCAGGACAGGTCTAAGCAGGTTTCATGCTGTTGCAGCCTGTACTTTGAAAACTATTACTTGTGATGTCAGGAAAAAAAAAGATGCACTAATCAAACAGAGAAATTCTAGAGAAATTCTCTTAAGCATTATTCATATTTTACCTGAAAAAAAATCTGAAATAATTTGAAAGTATGTTAAGAGCTTAGATACAATTTGGGAAGGGCAGTACTTCCTAAGCATCTGCTCTCCAGGTTTCTTAAAAGCCTGACTCATTCTCTTTTTATCAAAGAGAGAAAATGGGCTAATACAGGAGATACGCTTTGAAAGGGACCCTGAGATGGATTCTGTTTAATTAAATGATGTCAATACAGATTTGACTATGTAATTTTTTTTTTCTACATATAGCTATTGATGTGGGAGTTTCTAAGAAAGTGTTTTGATCAATAGTCATCTTCACTAGAACAAGTTTGGAAGTACAAAGCACTTCCATTTTATTAACAGTATTTGATCCATGACTAATTGCTTTTATCCTGTGAAGCTGTGTTTCTGTAAATGTATCTTTATGGTTTTAATGGGTGTTTCTGAAGTCTAAAACTAACCCTTATAGCTGTATGAACAAATTCTTCAAGAACTAGGAGATGAGTTTAGTTCAGTGGTTCAATTTTCCCTTTTTTTGTGTATTTTTAAGGCTTTTAATTATTACTATAGCATCTGAGAAACATGAGGTACCCCACAGTAAAAATGAGAATACAGATTCTTATTGCGAGTAAGTTACATCAAGTTCTAGTCTGGCATGTAACTAGTGGTCAGTTTGCACAGGCTTCACAGCTGCATGAAAGCTAAATTTCAGTGACTGAGATTTACAAACAGGGCATAGGGGCTGTAAGGAGATGAGATATATTAAAGTGAATCTTTTATCATGTAGCATCAGTAGCTGAGGTTTTGAAAAACAGGAAACTGCTTCAGGGTGGAGACTCCAAAAGCACCTACTGTTCTTTAGTGTAATTGTGTGAAATACCTGTGTTTCTGGAACCATAGTTTTCTGTAACATAATTGGGGTTTATTGTTTTGAATGGAAGGCCCTACCTCCCTCTGCTCCCCAAAATGCTGTGTATAAAAAAATATAGAGGGAAATTTCCAGTGACCTATTGCATTTTTTTAACATTACTTTTCCTAGCAAAGGCTGGTTGTCTTGGCAGTCATTGATAATTTTGAAGTCCTTCCTAAGGAAGGTCCAAAAGAATCAAAATGCAATGGCTAGGGCTAATTCTTGAGAATAACGTTCTGAAATTATCGCAAATAAAGAACTTGCAATGCCTGATGGATGGCAAGATTTACATGGCCCACATTAAGAAAATCTCATGGATGTTTGTATGGCCAACTCACTCTGGTCACATATTTCTCTGTAGAGAAACAAATAAAAAAATATTAGTGCCTCTCAACTGGCTTAATTTTTTTTCCCAAAGTAATGCTATGTCTCTGATTATTATTGTTGTTGTTGCTATTGTTGTTGTTGTTATTATTAACTCTGATGCTTTACTACATAAAAATGTTGCTAGACATTTATAAAAATACAACTAAAATATAAAATAAAAAAAATCTAGACTAATATGATAGGACAGTAGATGTATTACACAGGTAAAAAAAAGTCAACCAGGATATTGAAAGCAATTGTGTACTTGCATCAGGGAGATTAGTTCTGTGTTCTGTTGGAGAACTCACATGACAGTTATGTCAAAATCAAACAAGATATGGGTGAGTATTTACTGGCTTTTAACTAAAAATATTTTTCAACCATTTTTTAAAGGAAACTGAGATTGATTTCTCCATTTGCTTGTATGTGTATTTTATGTGGTCTGTAGAGAACATAGTACTTTTGAAGATAGATGTAATTCAACATGTAGATACATGGGTTCAACATTTGAGCTACCTAGAAGTGTTTCCAATAGAAGGATTCCAATAGAACTTGGAATATTTGTTTTATATATCTTTACTAAAAGATAGATTATAGAAGACAGTTTCAGGAGTAGTCTACAGTGTATACATAAATCGCTAAGTAAAAACTTTTTAGAAAAAGAATTATAATATATTGAGAATCAGATGTGTATTTTCTCCTTTACTTAGTCTATATGTCATGTAGATATTAATAACTTACTATATGGATATATCTGCATACGTTTTACAGAGCACAGAGCATTTATGTGTTTTAAGTATAGGCCATAAAGTTTTGTGTTGTAAGGAGTTTTAAAATGTAACTGGGACAGAATATCCTTTCAAAGGGACATAGCAAAATGGGGTTAAACTGCAGATATAAACACTGCAATATAGGATATCTGTAGGTGTCTATATGTCAACTCACACAGTTAGTGAAGGTCAGTAAAACTGGTCTAATTCCTACAGCTGGGCGGAATGTATAAAAAGTAAAAAATCAGTTTTTTACATGGCAGTGATTCTAGACCATCGTTAACCCTAAATTCCATTTTTTAAAATATTTTTTCTTCTGTCTTTCTACAACTTGTTTTGATTAAAAGACAAATAAAAAGGCCATAGACTAAATACAAGCAATTCCAGTGTTATAAATATCACAGCATAATGAAATGAGAAGGATTACTTTTCTTAGCTGAAGACTAGCAAGAACTGTGCTTTAGTAAGTGAGAATTCCTCTCATTTCCAGTCAAACGTTTCACATTTCCTTGAATTAAGTAGGTTTTGATTTCTCAAACTGATACTGTCTGATTAGATGATAATTTGTAGCTGGGAAGCTTTCAGGAAGTTTCTTGCTGTTTTCAGAGATAAAATGCTCAAATTACACAAATTTATGTGCTTGAGTATTTACCAGATTTTATGCACTGTTCATTCTGCATCTGGTTTTGACTTTAAAGAAAACTGTGGTTTTTCACTGTTGAAGGAATAATCTTTGGAGTAAAGTAAACCAAACTGAAGAAGGAAGTCATACCTCAAGTAAGGGGACATAATATTCTCAGCAAATATGACATTATTTAAAACAGTGCATGATGAACTTGGCCCATTATGTGCAGTCTTCATCTTCCGCTGAAGGAACTGCTGGTGACTGTAGCTGTGAGTTAGACATTGGTCTTACAGTAAATGTTGCTGATGTGGCAAATGATCTGATCCTCAGGCAGATTCTGCCAGAGTATGCTCTAGTCTTGCACTTCTGCCCTGAGAATGATGGGTGTCTTTGTCCAGGTGGCCAATATTGTCAGGACAATAAATCGATGTTCTTTCTTCTCTGGCCGGGAGGAAGTGTGGAGGAGGGAAGATGGTCTTCCTTCCAGAGGATATTTGCCTTTGCCATAGTGATAGAAAAAGCTGATGAAAAAAAAAAAGGCAAAACAGAAGGGTCAGAAAACTTATGGCAAAGGAAAAAACAATGAGAATATTGTATATGTCAGGACTCTGGTTGCCATTTAGTAAACAACCTTCTTCCTATTTTTGTATATTTTACTTGGATATCCTGTTTCTTTCTTTATCCCTTGTGTGACACTGGGATTCTGTGAAGGACTGGCCATAGAAAGTTTTCATCTATGGTTTATTTGTGGAGATTTTCCTGCTAAAATTGAGAAATGTTTAAAGAGTGATAATAGATGTTACTAAAATGGTAAATGCCAGCTTTCTTCCAGGAGAAGAATGGAAAGAAAATCAATAGAAAATAGTGATTTTGACTATATGCATTAGAGATTTACTATTTCATATATTTCATTTAAAACATCTTTGCATTTTGAGATCAGTTTTGACATGATCTTTTAAGTTGTGTTGCAAAGCCAACTTCTACTCTTTAGGTAAAGGTACTCTTTCTGATAAAATTTGCAAATTTTTGTACTATGGCAAAGAGCCTTCTGAGCTACAGCCAAGCTTGGTGCTTGAGCCCTGAGCTGAGTGGTGCAGCATAGCAGGAGCTCATCTATAAAGTATCTAAGAATCGTATTCCTCATTACTTCATTTACACCAATCCTTGTTAGCAAAGTCACTTTTTAGCCTTTGAGTCATTCCAATTTGCAGCAGTAGTAAATGAGATGCTTTCAATGTTAAGAAAGGTAAGACTTTACACAGCTGAAGAGAACAATGCAATGTCTAATAGTATATCGAGAAGATTCTCTGTTTGAATCCATTGGGCTTTAGACTAAGCCAGAATGAAAACTTAAGTAAGAAGGGAACATGATTAATTTAAGGAAAATTTTAGGGGCAGGTGCCAACAGGCAGCTTTGTAACAGTTGTAGTGCAAAGTCACCAGATGGCAAGGCAGCCAAAACGGGGTGACAGGACTGTGAGATGGCCTGGGAGTAATGCATTAGCAGCAGTTGGCAGGCTGTGCAATTCAAAAGTTTGACAGAGTCTCTGTGCAAAATTGGGATGCTCAGAAGAGCTCATTTGATAAAGTTCAGTAGCATTCTAGATTCAGGAATGACTGAGATGATTATTTTGCAGTTGCATGAAGAAAAAGATTTTGCAGTAGTAGTGCAGAGGAGAGATGTATAAAGCAGCAGAGTTGGTTTTAGATTGGCAGAACAGAGCAGGTGATTCCTGAGTTCTAACTGAACTTGTGTTAGTTAATACTAACTAAAAGTTAGTTTAGAATAAGATTTTGAAAGGCTACAAGCTTTAGAAATACATGTCAGTAAATTTGTATTTCCAAAGCTCTTAGATATTTCTTTCCATTTATTCATACGATTTTTCTTGTATTGAATTATGCTCTCAAAAACACAGATTCAGTGCAAAGAGGCCATCTCTCTCTGAGTCCCTGTGTAAGGAACTTGTATGACTTGTGCTTCCACCATTCTCAAGCTTTTATCTTTTAATCTGCTTTTGGCCAGTTTCAGAGATGAGATTCTGGCTTGAAAAACTTCTGACTGGTTGCGGGTGTTTATATATTCTGATAAAAATCTAAGTTTGATTAACCAAAGCCTTAGTGGAGTGTCAAAGCCTGGATACATTATCTGTCCATCTCTGTCTCCTTATAACAACTACACTGATGAGCACATTCAAACATTTCAATTGTGAAACGCTGGAGATGGGGGAATTGGAGTGAGATCTGGAGAACTAGCTAGCGTCTGGCCTACTTTCCATGATTCTTACCAGGATTCAGAGGAATATTGAATTGGCTGGAAAAACCCTCTTCCTCTTGCAAAAGCAGACCTTTATGTCAAAATTTTTGGTGTAGAGTTGCCTTTCTTTTAATATATGATGGAAAAGATAAAAAGCAAAGAGTTCAGAACATAAGGGAGAAAGAGCAGCAGCAGAATTTATGTATGAAAAAGTTTCCTTTCGGTGTAAGAAGGTAAAAAGTGTAACCTCCAATACAAAATATGTAATGTATTTTGTAATATATGTAAATAAGAATAAGAGAATAAAAATATTCTCTATAATAGTTTTTTCTGCTCTATGTAGTAGCACCCTTTGTTCTTTTATTTCAGCTACTTGATAAGACAAACCAGTTTTACTAAATTATGTGAGATATTGAAGACAATACTATTTAATAACATTTCCAGAATTTTATTTAATATCTGTTTCCTGTTTTCCATTTTTTCCATTTTTTGTTCTTTTATCTACTTACATTATTTACTGTGTTTTGTGAAGCAACTCCAAGTGATTCCTGGTTTGTCAGGGAAGATTTTAAGTTTTAGCATAAGAACAACTTATGGTGTTTGAAAGTATTTGTTTTACTATTCTCTTGAGTAGCCTCTCATTATGTGAACCCTGGAAATTTAACAAAGAAATTAGTGCCGGGGCTGACATTCACACATACCTTGAGTAGTAAGTTTCTCAGAGAAGAGCCTGTAGAATTTATTTCTATGTAAAGCACTATTACATTGACAGGAATGGTAGATTTCATTTCTCTTTAACAGCAAGATCTTAAAGCTGCCTTGGGCTCCTGGGTAATTCCTGCATATTCCTATGGGAAGCACAAAGCTGCTGTCGATGTTCCCAAACACTTCTGTGTGTTGTAAACCCAGATGTGACAATACAGCCTATACTTGCTTTCACTCCAGGCTCTTGACATTCCATGTGCTTGAGGGAGCTCTCTGAATAATGTAAACATTTCTTTTTTGAGATGCAGGGAGCAATCACAGCCAAGATGAAACTGAAAGCTCTCAGTCCCATATCGAGTTAGGCTTGTGTTGTGTTTGACCTTCGGTGACCTTAAGGAGTTACCATGAAATTGTTGCAACTGTAAGTTTTTGTAACTTGGTTATCATGAGATTACCAAGAAGTCACAGACTACTTCTTCCTTGGTTTCATGTCCCTATTTCTGCTAATTAGATCATGACAGGATTTCCAGTTATTCACAGTGGTTTGCTTCACAGCTGTGTGCCAGAACAGTGCTATTCACAGTCTAATAGATAATTGTGTCTGTCAGTGAAAACACTAACTTGGTCGTCTGAGTTTTTGTCTTAGTTTTCCATTTAAGAAAGCTTAGGAAGGATAAACCGAATCCTAAATGGAGTATCGTACAATACAAGTCCTGACAAAAACAGGTGAATACCATAATATGAAATGCACTCATTGAAATGATAAATTTTATTAAGAAGAATAAGAAAATAAAAGATCGAGGTAAGTTTAGAGATAATTCACAGAAACAAAACTAACTTGACAAAGAATGTTATGCAGAATCATCTATTTAGTAATTGCTTTCCCCCGGTTAGTTATGGATTTCTAAACACACTGCTTACTTTTCAGTCTTGTGATAAATTTCTGTTCATTCTTGTAATCATTCTGTGCCATAGACTCCACCTAAAAATTTGTCCTCCTTTATATTAAATTTGCAAACCTTCTAGCAATCTTTAAAAATAAATTTTATTTATTAATTTTTCAATTAATAAATGGCATATAACATAAATTTAAAATAAACATTACAATTAAGAAATACAGTATACTTGATAAAGGGAAACAATTTTTCTTAAATTATCTTAGATCCTAAATTGTTGATAGAATATATTTGATAAGCAGTGGCACATTTTGTGAAACCATAAGCTAAAACAGGACCCATATGCTTACCTTAGAGGCAGAATGACAATCTCTTCATGCCACAAAATTTAGTAGAATTAGTACAAGACACCTGAGAGTACAACAAAAGCAAAGTCAGAAGTTTGATATTGGTACCCTAACAGATGAATCAGTATAATAAGAAATCACTTATAGGCTGATAGTTTTGTATCAAGCACGTTTTATCCATAATAACGAATTGCTAGAGTGTATTTCTTTTCAGTGTGAGATAATTGTATTATATTCATTCAAATAATTTAGAAAACTCAGTGTAAGATAATTTACTTAAAATCTTAATGAATTCACCCTCACATGTCTCTGGAAATTCCTGTTCCTTCATCCTGTTGGTCTTGCAGGTACCAAGAAACCGTGCTACTTGCTATCCAGCATAGAAGAAGATGTTACAGAGGTAAGACTAATCTCAAGCTCATGAGCCTAACAGAACTTAACTGGGTTTGATCCTTGGTCCACAAAAGGATTCAACACTGCATACACAACATTTACATCTTCCTTATCTTTTAGAAACTGCCCAGTGCACAGAATTGTTTTCTTTCCCATTCGGATGTGCCAGCTTCCAAGTGAACTCCCTGCATGGTCGTCTGGCTTAGTCAATTGTGATTTCATTCAGCAGAGAGAGAACCTCGGCCAGAACACCAAATAGGCAGAGCGTTTGTCTGGAGCTGAGCTTTTGAAAGAGAGGTACCAACATCTGTTCCTCATGATGTGGAGCTTACTGTAGTCAGAAATTAAGTCAAAGCAAAGTAAAACTTATCCAACCAAAAGGGTCGTTAAACCATCTGTTACTTATGATTTGGTATTCAGATACAATTCTTGGGAAATTTCAGGAGGGATTCTTGGCTAAGAAGCATTGGAATGTTGGCAGTCAAATATTTCTCATACTAATTCAGCACAGACCTTTGTCCTGCCTGTCAGCGATTTCAAATGTGTCACATTTCTCAAGTTGCCTCTCTTATCACTAGAGAGTAACATGGTCTGTGATTGAGGGTGACACAACTATGAAAGTCATTCTTGCTCCATTGTCTATATCAGACTACAAGGGGCTTTGATGCCTAGCCAAGTAATTGTCTGGGAAGGGGGAATAAATTCCAGTAGCTTATGTCTTTTTTACCCTTGCCTATCTAGAAAAATTCAGCTGCTTATGGTTTTTGTCACCTAGCCACTCCTACTTTGGCATATTCCTTCCATGAAAGTGTCAACAAATGGAGCAGTTAAGATGATACTTAACTATGTGGGGAAAAAAAAGTAAAGAGCGAAACAGTCTAAGTGAAGAAACAACATGTTTTTTATTTAAGGTAGGGCACATTTAATAGATAAAGGAAAGGTGCTAGATCCCTAATAGATTTGCAGCTGGTTTCAAGTGTCACTTCGTTTATCAGTATGTGTACAAACACACAATCACACACAGATACTGCAAAATGCTTTCTATTGGATACTTGTCATTTTGGCTTGATAGAAGTAAAAATCGGTTCATTCCCTTTTGTTTCTATTTGGAGGGTCATTTTCTTTAGAACTTTCAGTCCACTTCCAGAGAGAGAAAAATGACAATATCTAGATAAAAGAAAGATTTCTTTATGTGTCTTTAAAAAAAATAAACAAAATAATGAAATTGTGCAATCCATGTAATTCTTACCGATATGGAAGATTTAAAAATTATGAATCTTGAATCATGCAGTGTTAAGTAATTTAATTTCTTTCTGATATCTGTGTAATATCTCTACCTGTTAGTGAGACAATCCACCTTAGGAGTACAAAGATAACATTTCTATAATACAAGGCAGCAAAAGTAGTATCGATACAGCTGGACATGGTTCTTCAGAATATGAACAAGTGTAAGAGAAAAAAGAATGTATTCTCATAGACAAGTTGAAGGATAATCAATTAGTAGCAGTGCAGTTATCAGTAGGATTCTCCTGCTTAGGAGAATCCAAGTTCTGCATTCTTCCAGGTAAAATTGTCTGTTACAGACCTTGCTCTCATCATTCCCCTTTGTCTTTCTTAGTCTATAGAGACATACATGTGCCTCATGACTGAAGAATAGGAAGGAGATGGGAAATAGGGACGTGACTGATTCACAGGTGCATTGGAGAGTGGCTGCTGGTGAGTAATAACAAAGCTCGTTCAAAAAGTTCTCCACCCCTGTCTTGATAAACTTATTTTGATCCTGTGAAATACTTGCCTTAATGAGGTACACAACAATATTTAGTGGTATTGGAATTTCATGTAGAATATTGGGGGAATTTATTAACTTGGTCATATTCCTTCTTAAATGTTTTCATCTGACTTTATCTTGCCATATCCTAGGTTCTAGCCAGCATCTGCACTTTGACCCATCTGCACTTTGTCCCACTCTTTTACTCTGACCATTTTGAATGAGTTTTGTCTGAAAAAGGTACAGCTCCAGTGAGAACAAATGATTTTGATATGTATTTGTGTATTTGGATGAAAATAAAAGTAGATCTGAACTCTTACTTCAAAATTCCCAAAGAAATTTTGAGTGCTCCAAGGCTTGTATTTGAATTTGAGTACACTGGATAATATTTCAAGCGGGAAACTTTTTTTTTTTTACCTATGTCACTATGAAGACAATGAGACTTCAGCTGTCCAAACTAATGAAGTTTGATGTGCAGTACAGTACTTGACACTTTAAATATGTGGATTTAAAGGCTATTCAACAGTTTCATTTTTAGATTCAGCGTCACTAAAATCATACTTTCTTTTTTTTAGAAATAGAATTTGGAATTTCCACAGCTTGTTTTTTGCCAGCAACAACAGACTATAAAAAGTAGGGACTTTTTTCTCTAGTGGTTTCTATTTATTAGTAGATAAACTTCTTGTTCTTTCTGTAAAGTGAAATGGACAATGCGTCTGAATAGAAGAAAATAAGAAATTAGCTATTTTGTAGTCTATGCAAGTTATCATACTTCTGTATTATTTTATCTGGCACCTTTGTGGATTCTGGATGCCTTCAGACTAACCAAACAGGAAGTGTCATAGCTGGGAAGCTGGTGCCTGAGAAAGATAATGAGGAAGTAGATGCATTTATTTTTATATACAGTATTTAAGAAATTCCAGAAAAGGGAAAGAAGCAGATGATAAAACTTTCTTAAGATGTTTCTTTTTTTTTTTTCCTTTTTGCAATAGATGACAAGTTAGATGTGGAGTACAATTGTAAGGTGTGATGTGGGTTACAGGGTAATGCGTTGGTGTTCTTTTTGTAGTTAGGTACAAAGTTACAATTCCTGAAACAGACACAACCCTTTAAATAGATCTGCATGTAGATCTCATCCTTCCCAGCCGGAGATGAAAATTATAGGGAGTCAGTGATGCTTTCCTCCCCCTCTTGGGGCTATACTGAGGTTGTATTATTGTCAAGTGATGAGAAAGCTGGTGGAGGGAATCAGGAGAAGCAAAGGGTCAAGAAGTTCTGGGAACCAAAAAACCAGTAGGCACTGAGGAAGGAGACAGTGTATAACCCAAATAGCAGACTATTGAGGTTGCTGAGAACTGAAAATTTAGAGACCTGCTATATTAGCCATATAGTCAGTAGTATTTGTATATATCCTCCAGGTTCATGTTTTTTCTATTACTTGATCAAGATCTGACCATATTAAAGGTATTACCTTGGATGTGGTGCCTGAAGAGCATTCCTTCTTTGTTGATGCATGTCTGTTTTCCCTCTGAGAATGGTTCTCATTTGAGTTACAGCACATTGCTGTGGCTCTTGTCCTTTAGGCATGATCATACTATAGACACTCTGAGTGGGGTGGAAGCTCTTCATCCCAGCTGCTTCCATAAAGGATCAGAAACTCTGGAAGAGGCTTGCTTTACTCAGGCACCCAGTGTGCATCCCAAGGATATCTTTCCTGAGATGTGTGAGGGACCTAAGTATAAACTTGCTGTAATACCTCTGTGATACGAGGCTGAAGAACTGTTAAGTCAGACTTTGCTGCATCCTCTCACCTGAGTGTCAAGCCTTTCACAGAAGAATTCTGTCCTCTCAATCTGATGGGACACAGAGATCTTAAATAATATATTGGGTATGTTTCTGTGTTGGGATCCTGTACAAAGGCTGTAATTCCAGTACTGAGTATTTTTAGGAGAAATCCCAAATGATAGCTCTAGATGCAGATACAGGAGTGAAATGCCATGAAGCAGTTTGTTGCTGACGCAGGAAACAGAATGTCAAATTAGATGAATCTCCTTCTACCTTCTTTTTTCTTAAATTTCCTCTGCCAAAAGGATTAGCCCTCCTCGGTGTAGGTCCTTGGCCATAAATCACAAAACCAGTGGTGAAGGTTTTAAGACCTCAAATTCTGCAAGAGGTTTTGCCTTTCAGCTTTCCCCAAATAGCCTCCAGGAGACAGGGCAGTACATTAAAAATGCAAGAAGAGGATTATAAATGTTGGATAAGTAACATATTGGATAATGTGCATTTTGTTCAAATAATTCATTAAGGCATCAAGAACTTCCTATTTCTTTTGTCAAGAGGAAACTAGTAAGTACATCATATAGGTATTTAATGGGATTGTAGAAGTGTGAGTTAAAGCAAATACTTAGCACAGTTCTGAAATGATTTCTTTTCTTACATTCCAGAAAAGTCTGATGTAAGTTTCAGTTTCCCGAAGGACATTTGTGTATTCTGATGCCAGGCCAAAAATGGTGTGTTCGGTATTTCCAGACTCCCTTCTGAGACACACAATTGTTTTGTCTTTGTCCATCAAAGCCTGAGAAAAGTCTCTTTTGATTAATAGATGTATTGGAAAACATATATTTATGTCCCAGTGCTTAATTCTTTTAATCTTTTTTGCCTTTAGTGATATTCTTGTAATACTTGTTGCATTCCAGACTTCATTACGCTCCGCATGTGTCAAGATTTTTTCCAGTTGATCCTATAATACTTATCTCACTGTGGATGTAGATGCATCCTCTGTTTTTATCCCCAGCATCCTCCTCTGTACTGTTCGAATAAAAACCTAGATTATTTGAACTCTTGAGATAAACTGCTAAAACTTGTCAGCTGATCTTTATTTGTTTTCAGACAGTACAGACAGTTCTGAAAACAAGAAAAGTTGGTACCCATTTCCCTATTTAGAGGTTGGTGCTGAGACTAGTAGGAGTAACAGTAAAGTACATATTCTTTTTAAAATACATAGGAAGCTCACATTTGAAGTTGGATAAAGAGCAAATTTTAAGAAATTTTTTAATTTTGTGGCAGATCTGTACTTTCTTTAATAATATTTGTTGGCTAACTCTGCTCTTACCTATACTGTCTGAGTTAAATTTGTCTGATCACCCGGTATAGTAGTCCCTCTGGTAAGGATCCAACTCCACTAAAGTTAATGGCAGCTGTCCAGTTTAATCTGCTGAGAGCTGAATCAGAGTTATTTCCTATTTCATGTTATCTGATGAAGGACTTAATTAAAATTTTTCCAGCATGCGGATATGGCCTCCTATGTTCATATCTTTGTTTAGAAACTGATTTCCCAGAAACAAGGAAATTTTGCCCTTTCTTCTTCAGCTTAGCTTATGACTATTTAAGCAGTCCAAGCAGAAGAGTTTCATTTCTTGCTTCTCTCTGCCTATGATTTTAAAGTATTTATTTGCAACTTAACTGAGAGAGTGCTTTTCTTCAACAAAACCATTTTCTGTGAAATCAAATCAAATTCTGTAAACGTATTGTTACCTATTCTGGATAGATTTTGGATTTTTGTATTTGATAGCATTACTTTCAGAACAGTATTCTGCTTTCATTTCCTGAGACTTTTGAGATTTATTTTATTCTTCCTCCTTCTCTAACAAAGAAAAACTTATGATGGTGATAATAAAAATAAAATATTATGGTAGAAGCCACTGTGACATTTTTGTTGAATTTGGTTAGGCATTGCTAGATGCTTCAGATTTCCCTGTCTTATTGTCTACTGGGTAATTGGGTTTCCTTGGGGTGTTTTGTTCATTTATTATTAATTACTATTATTTTGAAGACATCCTTTCTGGCTGAGATCACAATTTTATCTTTCCACTATCGTTAATTCCCTTTCATATTTATGAGTTTATGATAAGTGAGGAAAAAAGTGG
Source organism: Corapipo altera (assembly GCF_003945725.1). Taxonomy (NCBI): domain Eukaryota; kingdom Metazoa; phylum Chordata; class Aves; order Passeriformes; family Pipridae; genus Corapipo; species Corapipo altera. The sequence goes on from NW_020884905.1 coordinate 1,124,749, forward strand.
TTGATGCTTCCTATTTTACTCAGTGTGTTTCTGTAGCAGCTTGTGCTGTCCAGCTGTCCTTTGATGAGGATGCAAAGGTATGGCTGGCTGCAGTTAGGTGAAAAACAACAAAAAATAGTGCCTGAAGAAGTCGTGGTGCCTGTAGGCCAGCAGGACCCTTACATCCTGTGGTACAACTCGCACCTGAACATGGTACTTTGGAGCTAGCATTACGTTATTAACCGTATAAAATCTGCTTGACTTAAAACATGTATTGATGTAGTGCCAACTTTTCAGCAGATAGATTTCTTTAACATTTACAGTGTTGTTACTTCAGCCCTTATTTTTCCAAGTTATCACTCACTTACTAGATATTTGAATCTGTGCTGTTTATAAAATGTACTATGTGATTACAGTATTTCACAGACATCAAATGTCCAAACTGTTACATACCAAAAGATTTACCAGAGACATTTTGAAAACACACATGTTTTGTTCTGAATTTCTTGCTGCTTTTGTTTAGTGATTCATAACTGACCAGTATAGAATCATAGAATCATTTATGTTGGAAAAGACCTCTTTTAACCCTACACTGCCATGTTTACCACTAAACCGTATTGCCGGGTGCCACAAACAGACATTTCTGAACACTTCCAGGGATGGTCATTCCACCACTTTCCTAGGCAGTCTATTCCAATGCCTAACCACCCTTCAGTGAAGAATTTTTTCCTAATATATAATCTAAACCTTGCCTGGTGCAATTTGAGGCCCTTTCCTCTCGTCATTCCAACGTCTCAATGTCTTTCTTGAAGTGAGAGGCCCAAAACTGGTGTGGCCTCCCCAGTGCCAAGCACAGGGGGATGGGCACTGCCCTGGTCCTGCTGGCCACACTATTTCTGATCCAGGCCAGGATGCCATTGGCCGTTTTGGCCACCTGGGCACGCTGCCGACTCATGTTCAGCCACTGTCAAACAGCACCCCCAGGTCTTTTTCCCCAGAGCTGCTTCCTAGCCACCCTTGCCCCAGCCTGTAGTGTAGCCTGGGGTTGTAGTGACCCAAGTGCAGGACCCAGCACTTACCTTGTTGAACCTTATAAAATTGGCCTCATCCCGCTGATCCAGCCTGTCTGGATCGCTCTGCAGTGCCTGAATTACGCAAGTAGTTGAATACTTAAACAACTGAGATGTAGAAACCTTTATCCATTCTTTGCATTGATAGCATTTTCCAGCTGCAAATTAAACTCTGAAAATGTTAGTTTACTTTTTTCGTAACATTGTTGCTATATTAGGCAGTAATAGTTGTCCTCAGAAATATTCCAAACTGGCTTTGTATACCGACTGGAAACCAAATACTGAAAATAATCCCCAAGCTGTTCTATAACTGCTATACTTCACTTATATATAAACAGGACATAAGAGATCTGAGAGGTATATCAGTAATGGACATTTTTAAATGGAGTTGGGATTATTAGTTCATTTTGAATAGTATGAGCCTGATTCAAGCTGATTAAGTCAGATCTCCGGGCTTCTGTTATCTGACTTATTTCTTCATGTTTAGGGTTTAAAATTATTTAGGAACGAGTAGCATCACCTCAACTGGTAGCACAGTTTTCAAAGGGAATACTTTGAAATCCTATTGACAGCATAATGCTCTTTACAGAGCTGAGCATTGTTAAAAGTGTTCTCAAGATTCAGACCTACAAAAATATTTTCACTGAAAACAAAATTGAATAACTTTTACATCTGAGATAAAGTGCCATTCCAATTACTTGGAATCACCCACATACTTCCATTTCATCAGTTGTTTGCAGGATCAGATCTTGACCTGATCTTTCGAAGTGTAGTATGCACTATATTTACAAATGTTAACGTTTATTATTTTCCTGGCCTTTCACAAAGCAGCAGAGGGCGCTGAGCCAACCGGCACAGCCCGACATGGGTCTTTTCCTCCCTGCTCTGGATTTCCCTGTCCGGGGATTTCCCACTCCGGCTGGAGGAGAGCCTTTATAAAGAGCACGCTAGAGCTCTTCTAATAAACTGTTGCAGAGCAGCAAGATCTCACTGTGCTTCTTCACAGGAAATAGAAAGCAAAAGTTTTGAGTTTACTTTCTTTACCTGGTAACAGCAATTACAAATGTTGAAACAAATGGGAAGAACAAGCCAGGCTGTGCTAGTAATTTTGTATGTGCTAAGGACTGGTAAGTTGGGGAGAGGGGTTGCTTATTTTATTTGCTTTTAGTTTTTTTAAGTATAAACTGACCTAAAATTTACTGTTTGATATTTATTTCTCTTTGTTCCAGTTATTTTTTCATTTCAGTGAATACCACTGTCAATTAAGTAGTTCTGTCAAAATGTCAGGAACCCTTTTTTGACACTTATTTTGGGCTTTTCTGTGCTCTACAAAGACACAATCATTTTCTTACTGAGTTTGCTAAAAGACAGTCTAGGAGACAACTGCAGTGTGTCACTGAATGTTTGATTTTTACTGTTGTTCCTAACAGTATTGGTGACGTTTGGTACTAAATGTCCTATTGAAAGTGTTTCTAAAGTTGTCCTTGCTATCTTACTGTCTCCCCTCAAATGTTACAAGGTTTTAGAACCAGATTCACCTGACAAAAAAAAAAAAAGTTATATTGTGCCAATGCATTTCTTTTCACTGACAGCATTGGGTTTATGCCATTTTATACATGAGAACTGTTTGTTAGTCATCTGAGTTTGTATTACCTTTGACAAAATAACAATGCCTATGGTGTATTTTGGAGATGTAAACCACTGTATGAGTTTTTTTAGTTTAACTTCCATGTATCTATAAAGTAAATTTGAAACATAAAGACCTTATATCACAGTAGAACATGAGAAGAAATAGAAAAATAAATGTTGAGAAAGCTGCTGAATTTGTGTATTTTCTCCCTATTGTAGTTAAAGCTTTTGAAATGGAGATTATACCTGCTAATAAAATTGTTGCCCAAATTGGAAAAACACTCATACTCACATGCAATACTACTGGCTGTGCATCACCAAGTTTTTCCTGGAGAACACAAATGGACAACCCCCTTGGAGGAACAGTGAACAACCATGGGACATACTCTACCTTGACTATGAGTCCAGTTAGTGTTGGGAATTCTCATGATTATCTGTGTACTGTCTTCTGTGATAAGAAAGGGAAAAAAGAGAAGAGTGTCAAAGTTGAACTTTACTGTAAGTAAAAGTAAAATTCTCTGTAAGTAGTGCATGATTGTAAAAAATCCATAATTGTGGTTGGTAGTTAACTTGTAATTTAGGATAATGAGTCTGCTATAGCTCAACATGTATTTCCTTGTAAGATTCCTTTATCTGTCTGTGAAGGGCACTTTCTTAGCCTTTTTCTACTTAGCTTTCTGCACTGAGCTCAGTAGGTACTAATCTTAGTTATTCTTATTCTTGGCTCCCTGAATACAGTCACAGAGCTGGGGGGAAAAAAAATCAAAGCCTTTGTAGTTCTCAGGGGAATGATTCAGATGTCTAAACCCACCAGCAGAGACAACAGGATACCACCAGTACATGAATTGCTCTGAGTACCTGTGTTTAAGCAGCTGTATCACTGCCAAGGTGCCTTGCTGGATCTCACTCAATTTTTTGCGATCATATTTCAGAAATTGTACAAATAAAAGACCTGTATGTCTTCAGATCAAGATAGGTCTTGTAATGAAGTTGATATAATGTCATGTTCTGAACACCTCTAAATTCAAGATGTTTGCTATCTGGATCTTGCTCTCATCTTGACTCTAGTATTCATCTCTGCTAGTCTAAAGAAACTGATTTTATTCTTTTAGCTTTCCCCAGTGATCCTATCATTGAGATCAGCCCATCCTCAGTTGCTGGAGAAACAGTCACTGTCATCTGTAAAATTCCTGATGTGTATCCTTCTGAGCACCTGGAGCTAATCCTAAAGAAAGAGGAACATGTTCTTCACGAAAAAAATTTTTATGGAGATGACAGCACAAATACAGAGACCAAAACTGTGACATATTCATTTATTCCCATGGCTGAAGATATTGGGAAAGAGATTACCTGTGTGGCCAAGTTACCAGTTCCTTATATGGACTTTAAACCCAAAGAAAGAGTATCTTCTCAGAAACTGAATGCAAATTGTAAGTATTTTTGTACTAGGAATTTCACACAAAGTATGTCAGGTTCCATGGAATGGCTTTACAAAGTGTGTACTATAAATAATTTGTAATCTACACTTCTTATCTGATTTATTTATGTAAATAATCTATTGTACTAATTTGAATTCTGTTGTATTCAGTAGCAGTCACTGAGTCACTGTTGTTCATGACAGAAGTTAGGCAATGCTTAAGCAACTCCTCTCATTCTTTTACCTCAGGCACTGGTACTCAGTCAGAAAGTAAAGATCAGAAGAAAAATGGCATCATGCTAATAAAAAAATGTTTTTAAAATTGGAATTGTATGCCTAGGAATTCCATTATTATAGTTATAAACAATAAGGAGATTTAAAAAAAAAAGAGTAAAAAAAATTGAACACATTTTGTCTAGCTTAGCTTTCAAAGCTGCAAGCAAAATGTCTTATCAAGTCTGGAAAAACTGTTCCACTGTGTTACTGGGATACACATTAATCATTTTTTCTTGGTATTCTGTGAAATGTACCTCTAGAGAAGCTAGTCTTAGAGATGTGCTTGTCATTTTTCATTTACTTACTGATCTTGTCTTTCTTTTGTTCTCTCACAGTTGGTCCGCAAAATACTGTCATTACTGCATCTCCAGGCACCTCACCAATGGAAGGAGACTCTCTAAAACTCACTTGTGCGACTGAGAGCAACCCACCTCCACAAATAGTTTGGAGAAAACATTTGGCTGACGAAAGCATTCAGCATCTGATAAAAAACAATGTCCTTTCTATTCCCCATGCCCGTTTCAGTGATTCAGGACTGTACATCTGTGAAGTAATTAATCTGGTAACTAATAGAACAGAGACTGCAACTGTGGACATTGTTATACAAGGTACAAGTCTACTTGAATTTAACTTGTATTGACTCATTCTTAACTGGCAGCTGCTTGTTAGGTTGAGGGATGCTGAAACACTAAAAATTAGGAAATTATGGAGTGCTCCTTGTTACATATTCAGGATTTAGCTTCAATTTATGACTGCTCTTTGTGGGCTGTACTTTTTCTTTCTGTGCTTAATTTTCAATGGCTAATTCTGCCTGTACTGTTGTATATGCATACCTCTGTACATTTCCCACAATGCAACGCTCAAAGTGATAAAAGAATGTAAGAAAGTGGTGAGGGGACACACACTGTTATTTCCTTAAAATATAATGTACATAGTGATTTCACAGGAACATCACATTCTCCTTCTTTTAACTAGTTTTAGTCACTAGTAATGAATTCAGTAGTCATTTAATGGTAGAACTATTTTGTTTTTATTATTATTTTTATTGTTATTGATTACCGCTGTTTCAACAGAGCCAAAAGTCTCAGATAGAGTCTAGGATCAAAACCAAAATAAATAGATCCTTGGGCAAGCAATTCCTACTGTCTTAAAACTTTCTCCATCTTAAGTACTTTTACATTAATATAACATCCTTTTATTTTTTTGTTCAGGTGCTCCAGTCATTACAGAGCTCTCCATTGAGCCTTCTACAACAGTTCAAGAAGGAGAAAATGTTTCCATACAATGTTCTGCTGAGAGTAACCCTCCCCCCAAGATTATTTTAAGGAGAAAATCTGACAGTGCAGACATGGAGCCTTTCAGTGCAGGGAGCATTCTCCTTCTTCCATCTGTGATGTTCCTAAATGGAGGAGGCTATGAATGTGTAGCAGAAAATAAGTTTGGGAACAGTAAAAGTGAAATAACACTTAATGTGGAATGTAAGTATATGTAAAGCTTTCCCAGTTGTTTAAAAATAATTAATTGAATCTTCTGTGATAAATATAACTATCAAATTAAACAAAACCCTGTGAGTACAAAAAAATCAGCATGGTCCATTGCTCTTCCCAAAGGAAGGAGCGGTGCTGATAACCAAAACAAAGTCATGAAATCTTTAATGTAATGACAGTCTTAAGTCAGAATCTGAATGAGTGAGAAATTGGTCTGCCTTCTTAACAGTCTTGGTTAGAGTACTTGGTTAGTATGTTTAGGCTATTGAGGGTTTGTATGGAAACTCTGATACTGTGTGCTTTACTTTTTCTGAGAATGAAAAAGAAATTAATTTTGGGAGGCTGACAATCTACCATCCAGTAGGACATGTTGGATCCATCTCTGAAAAATCCAGTCATGATTAACTATAGGACTCTTCATTTCAGATGGACCAAAGAATACAATGATCTCTGTTATCCCTGCTACTGCTGTTAAAGAAGGAGAAACTGTGGTGATGAAATGTACTAGTTCTGGCAATCCATCTCCTGTGATCTCTTGGAAGAAAAAGAAAGCCACTGGGGAGTTTGAGAAAATTTTTAAAAATGCAACTTTAACTATACAGAACTTAAAAAGTCAAGATCTGGGGCTTTACGAGTGTGAAGCTTATAACCAACTTGGCAAGGAAGAAAAAGCTGTGAAATTATTTGTCCAAGGTTTGTAGAACAAGATGGAAAACAAATTTTTTATTTTATGTATTTTAGGTCCAGATCTCCTTCTGTGAAGAATGGGGTGGTTCTGTCTTTGATGTCAATGGAGTTAAAAGGTGTCCTTAATGTCATTAAGTCATTTAGGCAGCTTTAAACAAAAGTCATTTAGGCAGCTTTAAACAGTGAAGTGTGAAATCTGCCTTAGTACAGATAGCTTATGAAAAGTTCTTATGTCAGCTGAGCTTTCACCACTTCTTCCAATTGCCAAATGTGTGCATCAGGTAAAGAAGGTGTGTAATGCCTGTATTTTCTTCCAAATAGGTCTCAGGGTATATCTGCATACAAAAGATTCAAAGAGAAAGTACATGCTGAAACTTAGCTGTGGAAGCACTGTATTACAGCTCCCTGGCTCTCCTCTGAGTTCAGCTCTGTATGCTGTTCTTTCAGGGTGCCTTTAAGCCATAACAAATGCTGATTCCTCAACTGACCTGCAATGGTAGCGAAGTTCCATTTTCAGTAGTCAGCAGGCTTCTCTGCTTTAGCCCAGCCACTTCTGTCTATTGCATAGCAACAGTGTATTGCTTAGGGATCACTTCTGCCGCTAATCCAGCTCTCTCCCCTATTCTTTACTATTTTTGTAGCTGCACCAAAAAATACACTTTTGATTTCCCCTTCAAGTGCAGTGATACAAGAGGAAAGTGTTACCATTCCTTGCATATTTTTGGATGTTACATCTGTTCCGAGTACTCTGTAAAAGAAAAATAGATGATGGGTTCAAAACCTTGAAACAGTAGATGGCAAATATACCACGACAGGGCTCAGCTAAAGGGTGCAGGAAAATACACACGCATACCATTAATAAGCTGGGAGAGCAATCTCAACACTGCCAAAGGTTACTTAAAATAACTACTATACTGAGTTAATATTAGGATTTGTTTTAGACAGACAGAGTGACATCTTCAGTTTCATTAAGAATGAACTGTCTTTAAACAAACTGAGATGAGTTGCACAGGTTCTTGTTTTAAGTGGTAGGGTTTTGGTGCTAATGAAAACGTCTGTCCAAAATGGCAGATGAACAAAATAGTTGCTGCTTCAAAATTTTTCGTAGTTCCACTTCCACCTTTGAAAACAGGATGCAAAATTGCAGAACCTAGTGGAAAAAAATACAATTCTAGGATCTTTCCTTTGCCTTTTCTGTTTCTCTTATGTTGAAAGAGGACATCAACTTCTGTGTATGTTGGTCTGTGTCCTTTCATGAACTCAAATAAACAGTGAATTTAAAATAAGAAAAGAAGAAAAGGCTCCATATAATGTAAAAGATATCCATCGCTTGATAAAATGTTCTTTCTGTTGGCTTCAGCGTGTGAAGGATAGCTAGTGGCAGAGTAGTGTCTAAAGCTACGTGCTCAACTATTATAATGGGTCCATTAACTGGATTAGTACTTCGTGTGTAAAAGCTGCTGATACCTCAGGAGTTTTCACTTCTGTTTGTTGCTAAATCCTACCTTGCATTTCTTTTCAGTTCCTCCCCAAAATATTACTGTGTTAGTAAATCAATCAGAAAATGTTAAAGAAGGAGAAAATATCACTATTACGTGTAGCACATACAGTAACACACCATCAGAGATGGTCCTGAAAAAAGTCCATTAGGAGAAATTATTCTGCCATCAGCGAATGGAGCCTGTTTACAATGTCAACAAAAATTATATAGCCATATATTTGCTTCATGTTTTCAATAAGGTTGAAAACAACATCACAGCGATTGAGGTAGCTGTTGTAGGTAGGTAGATCTATTGCCTTAAACATATTTTGTTTGTACTTTCTAGTAAATTTTGTGTCAAGGTGAGCACAACTAGTTCATGGCTGATCCTTGCACAACAGTGCTGCAGTTAACCTAAAAAAAACCCACCCCAAATCAACCCAAACAATAGAACACCTGGTGAGAATAAGCTGTATTTAACCTCCTTTCAGTGTGGATGTTACTTTCCCTCTAACCCAAATAGGTGCAGTAGCTTTAAGGGTGGGGCCAGAAAAAGGTGGATCCTGGCTGCACTTCTGTCCACATGCATGAACAGTGAGACTAATCCAGACAAAGTTCAGTTATAAAAATATCCAAAGAGTGGGCTTTTTAAACATGGTCTTCCCCTTGAAGCATTGATTCCAGGAGGTTGAAACATACCAAAATGTTTCCTGGGTAAAATATGTGGTATTCCTCTGGTATTCTTTATTAATTTTATGGTATTCTTCATTGTAGATGGTATCAGATGGGTTTGAGTGGCTAGGAATTAAAGTGTGTTATATGAAGTTACTAAAAAACACGTAAGAAAAACATTTTGAAATGTGCTTTGTGCATGAAAACAGAAATAGTGTTCCAAACCCTGCCTGTACGGTAATTTGCACATATCTGTTTCAGTCAGTTTTTACACAACTTTTTTCTCCTTTTGTTTCCATTTTCAGCAAGATTGGAAAACCCAGATCAGATGTTACCACTGATTATTGCATTCTCCTCTGTAGCAGCGGTAGCAGTACCTGTAGTTGCAATTTTGATCTACGTGTCAAGAAAAGCAAAGATAAATGGATCCTACAGTCTTGTAAAAGCACTCAGGTTGAAAGTGTGATCACATGAATATAAGTCTTTAGTTGATATTAAGTAAATTTATTTATTGTTGTGACTGGTTCTACTCTTCTGGTAACAAACAAGTAACTTAAGAACAGCGCCAAACAAGTAACTTAAGAACAGTGATAGCAAATGGCTTTTTTTCATGTTTTGATAAGAGTTTTGGTATTCAAATTAAAGGAAAAGCTAGCATCCTCTCCTAGAAATTGGTAAATCACTTCTGTGTTGAAGCATGCTGAACAAAGAGTTCTGTGGAGAACCAAGTTTGTACATAGTGTATAATTTATGTTATAAATATGTTCAACTAAATATCAGTTTGTAAAATTGCAGTCTTATGTACAGAGAAATTTTGTTACTTCAAAGATATAAATCATCATTGCTTGAGCTCATCAGGTGATATTTTATTTTGTATTACTCTGCAGCATGAATGTTTTTAATATCATTTGTCTGCTTGTGTTTGGAAAATGTTCTGGTATAACTGATATTGCCATAAAGCCTGTACCTTCAATGAAGTTACGCAATCACTGGGCTATGCATTTCTAATTTATTTAAATTAATTTAAGATCTTGAGGCTCATTGGTGAAACATTTTATTTTAAATATTACTCAAAAAGTATCTGGGATTATAGTCTAGTTAGTTCTAGGACCAGTGAGATGTTTTTGTAGGCTTTAATCATTCTCAAATCAATGTCAGGGTTCTGTTATTTCGTGACAAGCCGAATCAGACCTTTTGTGTAAAATATAAGCTGACGATAAATATGCTTTACAGATTTCCACTGCAAAATAAAACTGCTGGTAGATTTCTTTGACTAAATCCCCCTAGTGATGCTTGCTTTAGGTTATGTCAGAATATACATTACTGTGGAAGGAACCAGTGAAAATTATCCTTAGCAACAGCAGATTTGAGTGTCACGGGAAGCCTTGGCTGTAAAGGCAGAAGCCAGGCCAGCAGCAATCCAAAGGCATAGGCAAGGGGGACAGGCAAAATCTCTGCAGCCTCGGCAGTGGTGGTTGTGTTGTGTCCTGAAGAAATACTTTTCCAAAGCTTATCACTGTGGAAATCTAAACCTTTTTGCTGTCAGCTTGTCTTTTGACAGCAGTTAGTTGGTTAGTGCCTTTTTCACTGCATGCTTTCCAGTGTTGGGAAAGTGGCTGTGAAAATAGTGGACTTTGTGTGCAGAGGCAAAGGTGGAGTTTGATAGTATTCTTCCTTACATCCCTTCTCCTCACTAGCAGTGGTACTTTGACTCATCTGGGTGTTGTCATTCAGCACTGAAAGCAAGGTTGTGGGACATGCAGGCTCTGTGGCTGAGAGTTGAAGTGCATCTTGATCCACTGTGCCCTGATCCAATTGCTAGGCATGGGAAGGTGGGCTTAGACCCACCAAACTTGCATACAGAAGGTAAAGCAGAAGTATGTCAAAAGAATATGCCTTTACATTATACACACAGTAACAACTGCTCCCAACAGCAATGCAAATGCAGGTGCCTCTTGGTAGCTGCTCTGGGGTGAGGCAATGGTGCACATCTCCCATATCTTTTTCCTAGCATGTTCAGTAGTGTTTTGTGCACAGTAAATCAGTGCATGCAGGATATCTATCTAGACTGGAAAGGGTGGCTTGGAAAGTGGGAGTGTAGCAGAAAAATGGGAGAGCAGTGTGGACTTGGCTTGGAGGAATGTGAGCATGCAGTAGGAGGGTGAAGAAAAAATTGAAGACAGAGGAGGAGGAGAGCTTTGACAGGCCCATGACACAAATTTCTTGGAGGTGGTGCCAGGCATATTTATTCAGAATAATGTCAGGCCTGTCTCAGTGCTGTCTTGTGAATAAACCAGAAAGCATGATTTTTTTCCACTGTGCAAAACTTTGGTGCACACACGTTTTGCCTACTGGGTATGGTTCTGGTGTCTGTATTGTGGGAAGGACAGTTAGAAAAGATACAGAGAAGGAGGACTTGAAAACAGTAAAAATGAAATGCCTGGGACTTTCCAGTTTGGAGAGAGAATCTGAAGGACTAGGCGATGTGGCTGATGTTTTCCAAATTGTGAAGGCAGATGATAGCAAACAACAGATGCAGAACTGCTGTTTGCTAAATTATGCAATGCCAGAATTGCAAGACACACCAGCTAAGGAGAAAGTAGTTTAATAAAAATAATAGAATAGTACTTCTTTACAGAGTGAATGGTGAACTGCTGGAAGCTGCTGCAGAGGGTTCTGGGGCATAACAATATCAACTGGTTCAAAAGAGGAATGGAAAAAATAATGGGCTAATGGTCCATAAACAAATACTAAAGGGAGTAGGCAGAAAGGTACTGTATAACATCCCTAATTCAATGGCCATTGATGCTGAGCAATCCTCAGTATATATACTGCAGAAAGTGGCCAGGTTTGTATGATGTCCTGAAATAGTGTCTTCCACTGTTGGAGACCTACTGCAGTAGCTGAATCACTGGTGAGGCCCAGTAAGGTCTGCCTTGCCTTCTTACACCCTCTCTGAGCAGACCTGGGACAAACCTATTTGTAGAAGGAGCATAGAAGTTCCTGTGCTGTCTTCTCCTCTCCTATGATCCCTTGGGACTAAAAAGAGGAAAGATGAGTGGGAGAGAAATAGGAGTCATCTTAAAACAGTTGCTTTGGTGCTTGTGTAGTCTTTACTGGAAATTCCTCCACAAGTTCCCAGTATCCTTTCAGCTCTTGGTTTCACCATATTTCTGATACAGATACAGACCTTAATGTCCACATGGGCTGGTCCACCCTCTCAGGGTCTCCATTAAGGTATTAAATAATTTAAGTCAATAGGAGTTGGCCTGTGATTTCAACAGGGCCAGTTCTTCACCCAGAAACACTAAGTGAATAGATTGAGCTTATAGTGCTCATTTTAGGAGAGGCTGCTCTTGTGTGGGCAGCAAGCTTCCTCTCAGTGAAATCACAAAGAAGGATCTTGACAGGGGATCTCCTCCCCTGCTGCCTGATTCTCGGTGTTTTCCAGGACACTTAATGATTTGAGTAGAAGCTTGTCCTATGGAGGTTAAAAGTTCACAGCCAAATAACTTCTCTTATTGAAAATTACAGAAGGAATATTACTTCTCCTAGCACAATTTCTCATCAAGCAGTTTGCAGAGCCTCTGCCCTGACAAAAAGTCATGAACAGCAACTCCAGCCCAGGAAGTGCTTTCAGAACTAGGTAACAGTCCCTACCACAGGGCCTGTCTTTATGACCAAGAAAGTGGTCTGTTGAGCAAAGGGCTCTCTACAAAGTCACATGAAAAGGGGAGTTTTTCTTGACACTACTCTATATTCAGTTTGAAAGCTTCTTCACATTTAAAAAAGAAAGGAGAGAAGTAGTCATATCAGGGAAACTGCTTCTCTTGTTCTGTTGTATTTTGTGCAGTTGAACAGTCTCTAGACATCCCAACCTTTTGGTCTCCACATGCTATATATCCTGCCACCAAAGTGGTGCAAGTTATGCTAACAGAAATATGGAAATACTTGTAAAAAGAGTGATGTGCTTTACTGTTAGCTACCAGGCATCTTAGTAGTTAAAATGTATTGTTCTGAGTACCTGGGTAGCCACCAGGTATCAAAGAAGAGAATCTCTTGTCTGTCCCTCTGCCCCTTCCCCCCTGAGGAGTCCTTCTGATGCTGTTGGAGTACACAGAATGGCCACATGTGTGTCTGTGAGGTACAGGGGTGGAAAGTTCCCCTTGCTTTCTATGTCCTTTGTTCCTCTCAGTGATTTTGCTGTGTTTAAGGTTCATTGCAAATGAAACAAGGGAAATAGGTTTTTTGATAGATTGAAGATTTACCCTTACAAAGGCACCTTTTGCTTTTTGTGGAGCAAAGAAATTCAGACATTTAAATCCTAAAACTTGTGCCAGGACTAACTGAAGATTTAGTTTTTTAAAGGCAAATATATTTATTTTTTAAAAAAGCAAATATGTATTTTATAAACAGAGATGATAGAGGGTCTGGGACTCTGCTTATGTGACTTGAAGTAGAACAACAATGACTTTCTTTATTTTTTTATTGCAATAATAAATACTTTACCTGTATGTGTTAAAAGAGACAGAAAGGAGCATATAAAGAAACTAAAAATGGCTTGATTTAAATCTTCTTTGCTGTGCATAATTGTAAAAACCAGAATTTTGTGACCTAATCCTGCTGATTTTTTTCTTTTAAATATTCTACCTTTCTTTTGAATGAGAGGCAGATATGGGACATCTGCTCTCAGCAGCTGAAAGAAATGGTGCCATAGATGTGGAATGAATTCATGTTCCCAACACAGATGTCATGTCTTGAACACTCTCACATATTTCAGACTGTTATAATTTATGTTGTTCTTTCGTATTTATTGGGGGCTCAGAGACTTAGAATGATGGAGACTATCAGTTTTAACAGTGGTGTAAGTTTGAGACACTGCTACCATTTGAGCCACAGGGCCTCTTTGCTAGTCACACCTGGTAGATTTTTACATTCCATGTGTGTGTGCATGGAAGAAAACAGCACTAGATTCTTGCATGCTACTGCTAACATGCAGGTGAATAGAGAACTTGAGAAAATGGGATTGGGCTATTTACTGACATTGTATCTCGGCCTTCATGTAATGGGTTTAAGCAAAATCTTACCATAAATGGTGCATTCATTTGCTTGTTTCAATATCAGGAATACATATAAAATAGAGTTAAAACACAACTGCCTTTAGTTTTTAAAATTACATTGAAAGTTTATCTACTCTTGTATCTATTTATTCCCTGTTCAACTACGATTCAGGAACATTTTGTCACTCCATTTATATCGAAGCATCATAACAGTAGAGTGAGGCGAGACAGCATGATTCTTCACTATTGAATAATCATTCAGGCACTCTTATCTGAAAAGCATACAGAAATAAACATTTTAGGGAGATAATTTAGTTTTTGTAGATAAGCTCTGAGAAAGAGGAAAGAAAAATTCCTTCTCACAAGCAAAATGCAGTTCCAGTGCCACATTGTTGTTGAGGCTTTTGTTCTAGTTCATAGTCACAATGGCCTTGGTGCCAATAACAGCAGAGATGGAGCAGATAGCAAGATTTTGTTTGTATTGATTAAAGAAGATCACTTCTGAGAAATTATAACAATGTTGGCATAAGTCACTCCTCCCAAGTTGTCTGAGGTGAAGTAAAAAGCAAGAACATGGCAGAATCAGTCCAAAAGAGGGGTATATCTATAGAAGCAGATAAAGAAATGTATAGAATACGTGAGAATGTATTTCTACATCTAAAGTCATAGGCATTCAAAACAGAAATATATTGAAATATCTTTTTTATTTTATTATATCTATAAACGTGTTGTCAGGACTTGATTCTTCTTTGTCTTGTTCCCTGTTTTGTAGCAAGCTCTGTAGTAGCAATCAATCTTTACCAGTAATCTCCATGTATGATTATTTCTGTTTTCTTTCCTGTGTCTAGCTCACCATTAATTCAATAGAATGAGGGTGTATAAATCTCCAAGATTTGCACTTCTTCAGACATGAAAATCTACCTCCTAAAGGCTGTTGTGGTTGTTGTTAGCGAAGTCCTCTTGCTGCAGAGATGAGAGTCAGGTGAGTAGATGTGAGTTATGATTAAGGCACCTGTTTAGCCTTGGGCTTGATTGAATAGGGAAGAGAAGATAAATACCCTGTGAGACTAATGCTGAGTCATCCATGAGGTTTCTGCAGCCTTTTGTGGGTGCATATGCATAATTTTGGAACCAGGCCCAGGTAAGTAAGTAATAAGATACTTGTAAAAAGATTCAGTGAAGGGGAAATTATGTTCATTATTATGTAGAACGTAAGAATGGCCACACTAGGTGAGGGCAGATTTTTTAACCAGCAGCAGGTAAAAGTTAATGCCCAAAAAATGCTGTAAAAGCAATGAATATTGTAATATGTTCTCTAAATGCTCTCCCAACCTCCAACACTTTCGAAGCTCAGGAGTCTTCTGAGTCAGAGTTTGCTTCACTGAATTTAGTAACTTGCAATGGATTTGTTTTCTGTTTGTTTTGTCACTTGAAAATATGTAAATTCATAGCATGCACCCCATCCATGTTTGTAAGGAATGAAGTACTGCTTTGCTGAGTTTGAGATCTTGTTACTGGTATGTTTGGAGCTTTTGTAAGTTCCTGTCTTACACTGTTTTGGCTTGTGT
Source organism: Corapipo altera (assembly GCF_003945725.1). Lineage (NCBI taxonomy): Eukaryota > Metazoa > Chordata > Aves > Passeriformes > Pipridae > Corapipo > Corapipo altera. The sequence continues at coordinate 1,140,074 of NW_020884905.1, forward strand.
TCTTTCCAAAATGGAAGAAAATGGGAGAAAATTTGAGCCATCTTTCAACACTGCACTATCTAGATTTCTAGATAACGTCTGGGACACAAGAGAATGTAGTGTGAAGAACTCTGCACAGCATTGCCTCAAGCTATCAACAGCAGGAGAGAGGGATTTGGCACTGATCCCACATGCTATAGCTGGAGGGCTGAATGTTCAAAACCTATTAAGGAGTAATTCTGCATACAGTTTATATTGCCAATAACTGTATTTAGTGCAGTACAAGTGAGTAATCAATTACTTTCACATTTGAAGAACTCTCACTTAGATATTTACATTCAAATAGAACGAAGCAGAGGTTGGCTCTAACAGGTTCAGGGCTGGCAGGAGCAGGACCAGCCACCACACCTTCTCTTCTTCATTGCAAACAAAACGAAAGCCTTCACAATGTTTTTCACAAAAATTTTTGATGTGGGTTTCCTGGGTTATAAGAGAGTCTCATGTAGAAATCTGGACCAGAGAGTGTTAAAGAAGAATTGCTGATACACTGTTAAATGTTCTAGACTGTAAAATAAGAGTAATAATAAAACATGGTAGAGAGTATAAAACAGATGAGAGAAAAATGTTGGGAATCTTAGTGAACTGGTAGAACATTAAAATCTCATCGAATTTTATAAAACATCGTTTACACAGGTATTGTTTCCACTGTTAATGGCAAAAACTTAATTTCAAGGTAGCATTTTGTAAGATTTATCAAAATGAATATGGGAAACAATAGACCAACAGCATGAAACACAGATGAAACAAGAGCTTCTTTTGTTGGAGCCTCTGAAGAGTGTGTAATCAGAGCTCAAGTCTATGACACTTGAAAAGAAAAACTGTCAGTTCTGAACCACAAGATTAACATCCCTGCCTGTACTTAAAAGATGAATACCTCTTTTCAGTTATCTTTCCTGCAGTTGAACTGTCAAGAACAGACATCTTGAAAGCATGTTTTTTGAGTGTCTTAAAAGGGCTATCCTCGGGATGGAAAGAGACAGAAGTCTGCAGTCTAGATAAAGGAATGTGGTACCTTGCGTCTTCTAGGTCACCCTGAGATTATGGCTCAAACACAAGATGTACTAAGAAACACCTTAAATTTCATTTAATATGCTTGGTCAATTTAATTCTTGATAAATTGATTTTGTAGCTTGCAAAAGGTCACAATTAGATTGGATTAAAAGCATCACTTTTTGGAGAATACCCTGATGACAGGTTTAAAAACCAAAGTATGAGAAATTTTGTGGCTGATGTAGGCCTACTTTTCTGTCCCATTTAATCTGTGTTGCAACTTGAAGTTTGTAGTCTGCAGGTATGTCTAAATACTGTTGCTAGGTAACAACATGCATCTTAGAAGGTCAAAGTGTATTTCTGGACTGATTGTAGCCTTTCAGTATCCCTTCTCTTATCAGGGGTTAGAGAGAACACAGAGCCAGTCTCTTCTCAGAGGTGTATGGTGAAAAGACAAGGGGATATGAACAAAACGTGAGAAGGGAAGTTCCAATTGTACATGAGCAACGAATACCTGGTGAGGATGGTCCAGCAGTCAAAACAGGTTGTTCAGCAGCTGTAAAACCTGTACCCTTGAGGTTTTTTGCAATTCAGCCAGAAAAGACCATGATCAATCTAATCTAGCTGTAAAGTTCGCCTTGCTTTGAGTGGGACACTGGACTTGATCTCCCGTGATCATCCCCGACTAAATTTTTCTGTAAGTATGCATGACATTCCACAAGATACTGTTGCTTTTTTTATAAGGAACAATGTAATTCCCATACAAGATCAAATGAAAAATATTCAGACAGTTCAGCACACTGGTCTTTGGCAATAAGCAGCAACCAAAGTTTCACAGGAAGATGTAAGAAATATCCCTGAAGGCAGATTTAGGACCAGCTGCTTCTACAGTATAAAGCTTTTTTTTCCAATCTGATATAGATTGCTTAAATGTATGTCTGCAGGCATAAGACTCAGTCTATATTCCCAATCAGTGGCATTAGTCATAAGTCTTAAAGTCCAGTCTTTTCATGACTCCTGTTAAAGTGCTGTCCCAAATTACTTCCCGTGGAAAAGAATTGCATAGTTTAATTAATTTAAAATTTGTAAAAATTATTTCCTTTGAGTATCCTTTTTGTCCACTTGTTTCTGAATAATGTGTCACCCTCTCCAAAACTAGCACAATGTCACCTTTCATAAACAGTGATTAGTCTGGTATTTTCTGTTCCAAATGAAGGTCCATCAATTATTTACCTTCCTGGATTATTCTCTATGTCACTCCTTGCAGGGCGTAATATTTTTGAGATATTGCTACCTTAAGCTGTCAAGGTCTGGCTGATAGCAAAACAAGATATGTCATAGTTTCCAATCCCAATCACCTGTAGTAAGGCAAAAGGAGAGTCTGCTCCTTACATAAAACTAATTTCTCATCCACCCCTCCCTTTTTTTATTGCTGGGTTAATTTTTGACTGGATCGGTCCTGAATCCAGGGGAGAGTCTTACACATATTTAGGCTAGTGCAACCAAGGTAGAAGTGGTGATCATCAGCATGATGACAGAGCCATCTCTCCCACTCTTGGGCCAGTTGAAAGTGTCTGTGAGAACAGTTACTCCTGCAAGCTGACCTTTATCTAACCATAGATGCACACTTGACAGAGACTTTTACTGAGCTTAGGAGAGTGATTTTTAATTGCCTATTTATTAATAACTTCATTTAAATGTCATTGTTCAACATGTCACACAGCAAAAATTTCCTGTATGAAGTGGAAAGCAGTTGGATTTTATCTGGAAGTCTTTGATATTTGTGAAGCCTGACCTGGATTTTTCCAGCTAAGTTGACTGAAAAACATTTTCCATTTCCCTGGATTTGATAACCACAATTAGGACTTCCTTTAGAGTATCCTTGATTGAAAAGCTTATTCAAGTAAATCTTTTTTCCCAGAAAGACTTTAAGGTTGCCTTAACATTCTTTTAAATGTAAAAACCTGTACTGTAGAGATAAATGAGACTTGTCAGAGATTGCACAAGATACAGAAGAAGATGTGATGATGGGCTGTTATCTCTCCTGCCGTTGCCCTGTGGTGCTTTGCAGCCATATCTCTTTCCTTCTCAGGTTATTGCAAATGGCATTTAGGATCAGCCATCCATAAGTCACCAACATCATCAGAAGCCTATGAAAATATAGATTTGCTCACTGTGAAAAGTCCCAAGAAGTTTTGGTTCCAGGCAAGGTCAGCATATTCTGTTTTTAATGAATAAGCATTGAATAAAAGAGAAGTTTTCACTTCTTGTTCAGTATTAATTATAGAAAACACCTCTTTGGCTCCTTTCCTGTTTGAAAGTTCTTACTTGTACATCTGTTCTGGATTACCTGTCTTACGACCACATCAGTCACATCCCAGGTTCAGCCATAAACTCAAGTATGTATTTCCCTGTGTTACTGAGGTGACACCTCTTCTGTGTCTTCCACCTCAGCAACTGCATTAAACAAGAGTCAAGCTGGGTGAAACAATGGGATAGCCAGGGCTGTGAGCTGCTCGTGGTGGTTCAGTATTCACTGCCCCTGGAGAAAGCCAGCAGTCTGGATCCAGATGGTTTTCCTAAGGAGCCCAGTGAGCGGATCCAGCACTGTAGATGAATGTGTGCCCTGAGTTGCTTTCAGCAGTTTTGCTGTACAAGTGATACATTGGTATGTCAGCAACTTCCCAGCATTGTTTTGAAACAGCAAGTTGGTTAAGAACACATTCTGTTCCTGTCGTTCTGTATTATCACTCACTTGCTCAACAACAACAAAAACCCCCCCCCAAAACCCCCCAAACTTTGTGTCAAAATCCATGAGTCAAGAACATAAATCTACAAATAGGTGCTATTTGTCTTCCTCCTCTCTTATCATAAAGAAATTGCTTAGGTAATAATTTTTCCATGATAATCTAGAGTCAGCTAGTTTATACGCATATCTGCGTAACATCAAAATTCATGTCAACCAACAGCGGGGCCTTTTTGGAGGAGTATAACTACAGTGTGATCTGCCAGCCATCCTTGCAGCTATTTAATCCCCTGACCTAAATTTGGATGTTTGTCACCACCACCATCACTACTACTATTTGCTTCTATGATTAAAGGGAGAAATAATGCCTCTATCTGTGCACAGCTGTAAAGCTGTGCCAGAGCAGGTTTTGCTCTGTTTGTTACTTCTGCTGGGGCAGAAAAGTGCTCTTCCTCGTATAGTGTTAGTTTGACTGCAGGGTAGATAAAGCAAATGTAGAAGTAAAATCTTGGCACAGAGACTATTCTAAAATTTGAACAAGGTTTCTTTAATGTGTTTTATTTCTGGGCTTTTTGTGGATGTTGCATATCTTGGCTTAATTGAAGGTCAGTCTCGTTTATGTGAGAAAAACAAGTCTTGTTCTTTTCCTGGATGAAATTGAGGAACCTCAGGAATCTCATGCAAGTAATTTTGTGAAATATCCATCACAGCTTTGCAGCAGTTTGGATGCAGTCTTAGGCATACTCTGAACAATGCTCTGTCACATAAAGAAGGAGTACTAAAAGAAAAACATCCTTCTTTCAAAGATGTCTGTTGTCTATGAGCCAATAACTTGTTATTTTACCAAGGACTGAAAGGTAATGGCAAGACCTCACAGTCTCTATGTATGCAGTGGGGATCCATTTTTGCTAGAATGGTATTTGACTTTATTTTTTAGCTTACTTGAGCCAGAACTCCCAGATAATCCATGCTGCCTACACATTAAATCTCACTTTGTCTAAGTTGGTTGAGCCAAGGACTTGCCAGGAGGAGTGACTCAGGCATAGGGATAGCCAAGTTCCCATGAAAGTCTATCCCTCTGGGTTCTGTGGGTGCAGATGGCTCTGGGAACTTCACGATAAGCTCAGGCTCAACTGCAGCACTGAGTGCATGAGCTTAATGTGCCTCAGTTTCATGTGGTTTAAATAACAAATTTTTTTGATGCAAAAAACCCCAACCAAACTCTGTTGGAGGATGTCTCTCTATTCATGCTGAAATAATGTGAATCCCATATTCCAGTATTCCTTCTATTTCATAAGATCTCATGAAGCACCATTCCTGCAGCTGCCTCTGCAGGCAGAGACTGGCGGTGCATTCATGGGAACTGAGCCTCTGTCCCTTTATGCTGTAGGAGGGGCTTACACAGATGTCCTTGAATGCTTTCTGCATCTCCAATTGTTGTAGTTTTCAGGAAGCAAAATGGTTTTGCAAGGCCCAAGGTTAGCTGGAGCCACACTGTACTAATTCTGTAGTTTATCAATACCGTGATATTGCAATGCTTCTCTAAGTAGATGTGAATGTGAGAACAGGGGTGAAAAGGGAAATGTGAAGTTGGAAAGAGGGTGAGGAAATGCACATAAAGCAGGAAAGAAATGAACTTGAAAGCAGAACATAGATAATAAAAATAGAAGCAGAAAAGGAAATTTGAAAAAAAAAAACCAAGAAGTAAAAAAGACATTAAAAAAACCCACAACAAACCTTGATTCTCTTTGTCATAAATACTTGGCTCAACTGCAACTGAGTCTGCAAGATGGAGATGCTGATAGTCTGCAGTGGGCATTGCTCACTTCTGCACAGATTCAAATGCTACTGCTAGGGATACAAAGAATGAATAGTGTCCAGGGAGAGCGAATGAGAGAGAAAGCAAAAGAAAGTCTTAGATCAATAGGGTGATCTAAACCTGCTCAGTATCAGAGATTTTGTAGTATGTCATGAGATCCTATGGAAAAATGTGCACTTTTTGCTGAGGTTTTCTTATTTTCTTCTGCTGAATTTTAACCTTATTTCCCTTATTCATACTACTGACACGTCCAGGGGAGTAGTGGCTCCTGGAAACAGTAAAGTTGGAGAGAGTGAGGAAATGATTAACTGGAAATTTGAATTTCATGCAGATATGTGTGAGAGAAGAAGCTTTAAGGAAAAATGGTTAGACTGTGGTGGCTGGCTCTGAGACTCAAATTCCTGGACAGTGGGAGCCTCAGTTTGTGCTCCCAGGCTCACTGTGCAATCCATGAGGAGTGGAGCAGGGAACCATCCAAATTCTTGGTGATTGCTGCTGAGACCTAAGCGGTACATGGGTATGTTTGAAACTCAGGTCCTCCTGCAGGAATATCATTCCATCTGTTTGTGATGCAGTGTGAGGGACCAACAGGTTTTTCATGAGAAAGCTACGGGAAGAATCAGGACAAGAGGTTTCCTTCTTTTCACAATATGTGAATTAAAACATTTCCCAGGAAGTAAGAGATCCACATTTAACTTATTCCTTCGCCAGAAAGGATTTAAATAGCTTTCCCTTCAAATTGCAGCAATCAATAGCTGTCCAATTTACTGTGGGAAAGAGGCTCTCATTTTTTTCTGCATGATAACCAGAGTGGCTGGGGTGTTCATATGGAAGAAGGTTTCTGTTTCAGGATCATTAAATAATCATTGGATAAAACGCCTAAATTCTGTCTAACTGTGGGTTCGGGCTGGACTCTTGATTGAGTGGCAAAGCATTTGAATTTTGCTTATTTAACAGAGCACATATTAAAAAATAAACAGGATACAGGAATCTGGCTTGCAGCCAGAGGACATAAATCTTGTCCTGGAGGTCACCATCCTATAAGACGGAAGCAAACAAATCTATCTAAAAGCACGATTTCAATACTTCTTTTGCTGACTGACCAAATTATGTTAAAAGGAAGTCAGTTCAACATCACATTGACCTTTTCTCTGTGACAATGGCTATCATTGATTCAGTTACCTTAGTTTCTTTCAACAAGCACAAAGGGTTAATATACGAAGTATTTTGATTTAGTATATGGCTTTTGGACTATATTAACCCATTTAAATAGTCTATTTCATTGTTACTAATCAAATCTGTCTTCAGCTGTCCAGGTTTTACAACTGACTAAAAAACAAGAGAAAAGAAACAAAACTATGTCTTCAGTTTCAGAGGAGCTGAGCACACTACAACAATTGTAAGCTTCAGTGGGAGTAGTCACTTCTGGAAACAAAACTTCATACAGGTATCTAAGTATTCTCAATTTTACTTGGGAGCAAGTAAAAGATATAAACTTCTAAACCAGTTAGTTGTTTTTAGGGTTTTTCTCCAGCACTCCATCAAGTTTGAAAATTTAGTTCCAGTTATAATTAAGAAAGTGAAGGTAATCAGCACATTTCAATGTTTTCATCAAATAGCTGCACAGGTCTTCGCCCTCCAGCAAAATCAGCAGTTTAGATAGATATTTTTGGATTTTTTGAAATAGTTTCTTTTTTAGCTCTGAAAAACATAAAGAAAAAATACAGAATTAAGAGTTATTTGTTGAGACCAGAGACTCCTACATTTTGGAATGGAAAGAGAAAAAAAGCAGTAGTGCTACTATTATGAGTGTTTCAGCTGAGAACTCAGTAGTGTGTAGCAAAATCACTGCTAAAGCTAAGGAGCTGAAGTTCAAAGCACACATCTATAATGTGAGGAATAATAAAAAGATGAAAGGTTTGAATGGATAGAAGGCTCAAGATTTGTTGGTCTTTATGGAATGTAATTAATTTTTAAGTCCTCTTTTGACTTCATACAGTTCAGCTTAACTCACAGAGTCATCCTTTACAGTTTTACATCTGATAATTTGATTATGAAAATGAACTCTCCCACATAGCAGGGAATGCTAGCAATCTTGTTCTGATAAGAGATATTTATACAGCACCACCAAATGACTTAAACATAAAGGGGCCATGTGCTTATCCTCATTTCTGATGACGAGTTCACTGTAGCTATCTAAAATTTGTCAGCACATGTTCATTTGGGGCCAGTGCTTTCCAGTGCTGCTTCAGAGCAACAACTTTAACTTGGATGTTCTGTGAATTTAGTTGCTGTGAATTGAGATTTTTTCTTTATGCTCACATCTTGAAATGGTGCCGATAGTGGACCTAACTTTTAACCTATCCTTGATCAGGGAGAAAGGAAAGATCTAAGGAATCTTGGAAAGGGGAGCAAAGGAAAAAAGGACTAATTTTTGTAAAAAGCGATATAATTGGTAAATTTGCATAGCTGAGAGGTGAGTGAGCATAATACACTTGCTGTAAAGTATTCCTTAGCAAGCCATGGCAGCAAAGTAGGATGCAAAATCATAGTCATCTGTGGTTAAGTTTGGGGAGATGATGGTAGAATAAATGTGACGAAAATTATGTTTAGACTCACTGCTTACTGTCTCCTCTTTTCTTTGCCAAATGATGTAACCCAATAATCTTTTTCATTTATGCCCATAGCACAAATTCTGTCTTCAGTTACACAAATGTAAATTCCCATAGTCATAGTTTTTATCATATTAAAAGCAAATGTTTGCTGTTATATTACAGTGAAGTCTAGACTGCTGTTTCTAAAACACAGTATACGGTAATGTGTGTCAGTCTGCACAGATATTTTGTGTAAGACCCCATTCTGTTAAAAAGTGAATGCTTTATTCATCACGTTTTTTTAAGTGTAATACCAGTATATGAAAGAAGTAACACAAGCCTGACTTTGTTCCAATGCTGCAAACATTAATAGCTGAGAAAACATATGATGTACTAGTGCATTTCTGGGTTCCAACAGTTGTATAAACTTCAGGTCAGCTAGAGTTATATAAACTAGAAAAGTGCAGTGCACATAAGATTTTATTTATAGAGAGGTTTCTGTGTGAAAAAGTCATTAAACCCTTTCACAAACTGTCTTTTTATACAGGAATCATTTATCTGGTAATGAAAGTCTTAAGTGGCTAGGCAAGTGTCTTTGGAAAGAGAGAAAGAAAAATAATTCTAGATGTTTTCTGAGCTAATATTTGTTCTTTTTATGGATCTTTGAAAACTTGTATGGTGTGGCAGAAAATTTGTCTAAAATTTAATCCTAAAGCACTTGTATGTGAAGAAAAAGACTCAGTTATTATTTGAATGTGTGATTTTTCAAATCTGAGTTCCTTGTTCTAGCAGATATCCTATAGTTATGGGATCTCAAATACTTTGGATTTGGAAAGCATTGGGCAGAAAGCTTCATAGGCAGTGGAGAGACTATGAAACACCCAAGAGACAGCTGAGTGGGACAAAAACTCAGTCACACAGTTTGTAGTGTGATTTTCTCCATATATGTACTCCATAAGAGCTTTCAGCTTTTAAGTGCACTTATCAGTAGGCTTCCTAAGCCCTGAACTTTGGTCTTCAATGAACTGGTAAATCTGGGATTAAATGAAAAATTCTGATTCTGCCTAAGTTTACACAGGACTGTGTTCTCACTTGTTTTTCTTCAGTCTTTACAGATTTTCTGCAGTCAAATACTAAGGAAGCACTTTCTAGTTGATCATCTTACTTGATTTTTAAATACCGATATTAATTCTTATTCTCTCCAGTCACCAACAGATTTGATGTCTGTGTTTGCAGTCACTTGTTTTGGATTCAAGATGTAGCTCTAATTCTAAAAAACCCTCCTTCTTCATTGTTCCTATTAAAAAGAATCTAATTTGACATTTTTTTCTTATATGCACCATTATTCAGTATAGTATTTTATTTAACCTATGGCTGGTTTAACATTGTCAGTTATAGATCACCTGTGCTGGAATATTTTAGAGGATTCTTCCATAGTATGTTTGGATGATCATTAGTTGCCAGAGAGGGATTTTGGAATCAGGATAATTGAGGTGGGAAGGGACCACAGGAGTGCTCTGGTCCAAACTGCTGCACTATGCAGGGTCAGCCACAAGCTCAAGCTGGGGTTGGTCAGGGCTTTGGGCAGCCTCAGCATCTCTTGTTTCAGCTTCTTGCCCTCTGCAACACACCATGGGCCTGACTCCATCTCCTCCAGAACCTCTGTGCAGGCACTGGCAGGTCCCTGGTAGGTGCCTGAATCCATCTGCTCCCCAGGCTGAGCAAGTCCCCTTCCCTCACCCTTTCCTTGCAGGGCTCCAGCCCCAGACCAACCGAACCATTGGTGTCCATTTTGTGTGGAGGGGCCTAAAACTGGATGCAGTATTCTCAACATGGTCTAGAAAATAGTAAAATAATAAATAAAAAATAGAAAATTTTAAATGTTCTACTGACATTTTAGTGACCAGAATGAGACACATGGGCTCAGAAGAGGAACAGTCATCAGTTGATCTAAGGGCATGAGAGGAGAAAAGGTTCAAAAATACCCTTTCTGAGAGTAACAAAGTTCAGTCACCACCAGAGTTCAGTATTTCCTGGAGAACTTTCTGTAACTGGCCGCATATAATTATTTGTCTTGTGACTTCAGTCCCCACATATCTCAGTGCAGTGCCTTTCTCTAGTCATTGCATTCATCCATACGCAATTCTCTCTCATGGAAGTACACTGAAGACACACAGTTTGAGAGGATTGATCCCATTTCCTCAGTACGCAGAACTTGTGAGTCATTGCCACTACTTGTTTGAGCAGTATTACATGTAAGCATCTTAGTTGTATCTAAACACCCACACTGAAGTTTTTATGTAAGATTCAAATGTGCCTGATTAGCATAAGAAAACCCAGCACATATTTGTAGAGCAGGTGCAAGCAATGTCTCATCTCTTCCTGAACAAAAGGTTAATACATTCCCACAAGTGACTTAATCCAACCTTATCGTTAAAAATTATATGATTGTAAATGGATACAAAGGAAAGTTAAAAAGCTTCAAGTAATGCACTGTAATTATTAGTTAATATTCAAAAAGGGCAGGACGTTCAAAAAAAAGAGAAAAAATACACCACTAACTACCAACAGCTAATTTGCACACATTGCATTAATTTTAAGAATAAATTATGCTGTAAAATTTAAGTACATGCAGCACATGCAATGTAGGAGTGTGATGTAACAAGATCTGCAGCTCATGTTTTGACTTGTAGATTTAAAACCTAAGTGAATTGAAAGTAAATGTAAACCTGGAGGTTTTAAGTTTTATGATGCGCAACCCCATTGAGAAGGGAAAGTAGGAACTTGGTAGAATATGAATGATAGTAGTAGTCCCAAATTAATTTTATGATTTTTGTTACCTCAGTTAAAAATTGTTCAAGCATATATGCAATGAAGCGTATTCAATTACTGTATACAGAAAAAGAGAGGAAATATGATAAACATTTCCTGATAAGAGGTCACAATGAGGTGACAGGATGTGAATTGGGCCTGGGTAATAAAATTTGTGTGTGAATGTGTACAGCAGGGAGTAAAAATTACCTGGGGAATTTAGTCCTATTGAAGAGTAAGATCTGTTGTGGATGACTCCTATCTAGAGATTTTCTAACCCTGGAGGAGAAAAAGGCACATAAAGCCTGATTAGATCAGCTCCAGGTTCTTCTAACCCAGGAAGCACTGCAGGGATGGCATTAGGGGACAGCCCTCTCAATGACAAAGGTGAGCAAGGACAGGCCAGCTCTCCAGCCTCTCCTCTGCCCGGGGCTGGCCCCAGAGGTCAGGTCATAAGGAGAGGGGGCTGGACACTGGGACAGGCCTGCAAGGAAGCTCCCAAGGACTGCCAGTTATTAATGACCATTAATGCTCTTTTTAACAGGCTTATGAGGCACAGGGAGGTGCAGCAATAGTTGTCTGAATTGCTGAGCTGCTATTTATTGTATATTTACTAAGAGGAGGTTTTCTTCTGGTAACCTGAGTTTTGTTAATCTTTGTTAAATGTGTTGGTTGAGCATTTATATGCTTTTTCTGTTTGTTTGGAAGACAGAAATTGCACTTTTTTCAATGGGATTTTTTTGTTCAACTGAATGTTGAGACTTTCTTTGTTTTGCCCTTTTTCTTTTTTTTTTTTTTAATTTTCCTTAGAAACAAAATCTGCACATTTTAAAATTCTTTCCAAATGAAATTTTCAGTTAGGTAAACTTAGTTTCAGGAAGTGTTGGGTAAAGATAGAAATTCTAATGTGAGATAATTCAGAGTTTTGCTAGCCCTTCTTTTTTGCTGCAATTGTTCCATAAGAGTTTTGTACATTTGTGAATGTGGGAAAAAATGTTTGTGGCTCTGCAGAGAACATCTCAGGTGTGCAGACTGGCAGAGTTTTTCAGAAGCAAAAAAAAGCTATGAAAAGGCACTCTGGCCAGGCTTTGAGACCAGATATAAAATCATGCTCAAGCTTATGCAGTTTTTCTATGTGCACAAATATATAAAAATCTGCCTAAATGTAAAAGATTTAATTTAGCTGTGCTTTTATTCATAAGGTTTTCTTAACATGACAGGAGCTAGTTATGCTGATTTCTTTAGTCTTTAAACCATCTAGGCATTAACATCTAAGTATGCTTACAGTCCACAAAGAATCTGTTGGGAAGGGAAGTGGGTCATTCTTACTTGATTTCTAAAGTGAACCAGTGATTACAGGGCAAGAAGGCCATGTGTGCAAGGTGCTCACTAGAGATTTTAAAACCTAAAGGGAAGGCACTAGTTCTGGATTGTAATTTATAAAGATGTGCAGAATGTTGGTTAACTTTGAACAACAATACAAAGGAAGTCAATTTTATTATCTCTTGAGAAGCATAATTTCTACATATGTTGGAATTGCATAACCAAAAAGTATATTTAACTGGCTGTATTCTGTGATAGTTGCTTGATTGGATATTGGTAAAAAGATATTAAATTACAGAGAATCCAACAATTGAGCTTCAAAGGTAACAAAAAGGAATCCTTTAACTACGTAGGTTACAAACTATTCAAAAGCTTTTCTGTACTGGTTTTCAGCAAGGATCTATAATTGTTTGTAATAGATTTGGGCTTTCATCATCTTGGTCCCTCAGCTTAAGAAACAAAAAACCAAACCCCACAAAAACTAAGCAAACAAAAAGCCTAACCTGTTTGCCTGCTCACATTAAATATCAGTTCTGGGAGTGGTTAAGCTCTGTTAAGAAGTTACCCAGAAAAACTGTAGAATGTCCATCTTTGAAAATTTTAAAAGCTTGACTTGATGAGGTTCTAATCAACCTGATATAACTTCTAAGTTAGTGGTGCCTTGATCAGGAAGTTTTAATTAAATTACACCCAGCCATCCCCTCAGCAGGAATCTCTCCATGAGAAGTTAAATCAGTCAAGTATATCAACTTATTGAATTCTGGAAACAGGATCCATTCAAATGTAGTTTAGAAGAGTTTGTATTCTTAAGCACAGACAGCAGCTCTTTTGGGGCTTTCTTTCAAGTTTTTTTGAAAAATACATTCAGAATTTTTCCAAAAGGAAACATTGAAAACCATTAGCAGCACAGACTGGTAACCCAGAGAGGTGCTCTCTGAGTGCAGAGTGAGTGTCTCTGTCATATATGTAACTTCAGCAGGTGTCTGTTGCCCCCTTCAGACTATTCCCAGTACTAGAGAAAAATAATTAGTTGGAAATTAATAGCATTCTTTTGCACTAATTTTTGGATGGAGATAGGGGGAAAAACTCTTAAGAAGAAAGATGCTATTAAGATAGTTGCTAAATGTTTTCGGATATTAGCAAAGGTTTTTCTTTGTGTTAGAAATGCACAGTAATGAAATTATCTTAATCAATATGACAAATGATACTTAAGTTACATCTTTAGCTCTCAGGTTCAGTAGTCACAACTGAGGAAAAAAGATCTTAGAGCAAAGGCTGCAGACTGGGCTGTGGAAACTTGGAAATCAGTTCAAGCTTCCATGGTGCATTTATACAGTTTTGGTTAAGTGATTCCAGCTCTGTGATTCAGGTCTTCATATGCAAAACAAATTATGCCCTATTTCTCCTTTCACCTTCCTTCCACTTCAGAAAAATCTTTTGTAGCATGATCAATGCCAGGCTGGCAGAAGGTCTTCCTTCCTAAATCCACAGATGGGGGATTGCACAACTGGATTCTAGTTGCCTAAATATACCAGTGTGTACATGCACATACATACCTGTGTCTACATATGTGTGTTCAGTAGCCCCCTAATCTCAGCTGAAGTACTCCCTTTAAAAAGAACAAACCACCACCTCAGTGAAAATGCAGGCTCGGTCAGTATGGCAAGGACAACTGCAGCTAGAAAATACAGTCATATCATGAAGTTAAGACCTGGTGTCTGGGATGTAATGTGGTACTTTGTTTTAGCTTGCCTGAGAAGGCTTTTTAAAATAGACAAAAACAGAAGATCTAAAGGAAGATTATCTTATGCATTGTCTTTTTTCTGTAGGGAGAGGAAACTTTTCAGGAGCATAATTTCTATTTTATATCCACCTTGCCCTAGTATAGCCTGCTGAGATAACAGCACATATAAATACCAGCCTTTTATGGGGTGATATTGCTTTAATATTCCTCACACACAATTTAAGCAAAATGTCTAAGGAAGAACAGTGATATAGATTTGATGGTGCACTTCATTCCATATACCTCATAACATAAAGGTTTCTGGAAAATAAAACTTACATTTTTCAAAAGGGAAAGAAATACTGATAGTAGTTTTTCCAAACTAAAATAGTTATTTTCTACTTTGGTGAAGCTGGATTTTCAAAGCTTCTAAGTGAAGCTCTCACATACATACAATATATTCTATTTTCCTGTCCTATTGTTACTCATTTTGCTGCTAATAGTAAAAAAAAAAAAAAAAGAAAAGCTTGACACCATCCTTGAAGTTAAATCACTCTGATGTGACAGCAGGTTTCTCCTGTTCACACAGATTATACATCCATTGAGATGTAGTGATGCAGATACATCACAGAGGTATGTTGAGTGTTTCCTTTGTCAGCTTGCTGCCTTTTTTGTTTAACCCTATGAGTTTGGGTTTATCATCCCCACTCCTTGGCACTCAATGATGTAGGTATCATTACTGGGATCTTCGTCTTCTGATTTTGTCACAGTAAATTTGGCCTAAAAGAGGATTAGAAATATATCACAAATTAATTTATCACACACATAAGTTTAAATATTCAATATCTGACACCAAATCATTGTATTGCCATGTGTTTATCAGAGCTTTGACAGGTTAAATTAAAAAAACATTTAAATAAAGGTGGTTAAAGCATCTAACCATTCGAAAAGCATTTAACTTTAAAGTATGTTCATTTTCTACAGGAAAACTCCCATGTAAACATTGTAGCAATAATTTTATCCATGCTTATCCTCAATGATCAAGTTCAGCTCACAATACCTGCTGAACTCTACATTGCCTAGTTAGTTACTGGATAACAACTCATAGGTAAAACTTCCTGAATTTTCGGACTCACCTTTGTTAGCTGCTCTGCAAAGTGTATAGCTGTTTGAGTATGAAGTGTAATTGGTCCACTTTTCACTCTAGATACTCCCTTTGCTAGAGCCATAAAAATGATCAGCTGGAAGGGAGGGAAGGGAATTATTAAGTAATTCTTCAGATTCTAGGAACCCACTGATGTGAAAAAAAAAAAAAAGGAAAAAAAAGGAAAAACTTGCAAAATATCTGTAGATGTAAAAATGCGGTCTGCCATGTTTCATAAAAATTCACAACCCTGATTTTTAAGAAGTTTGGAAATTACTATTCTAACACCTATTACCAAAGGGCTACTACTTTTCCACAGCAGATGCCCTTGAATCCTGTTACTACATTTAACTTTACTCTCCCTCATTGTCTTCCCCAAAATTTCCCAAAGTCATGTCAGACTCCAGGTTAGTAGAATACCTGTCCAGAGAGAAAACCTCAGGAAGAGGTTCTTTAATTCTAACACTTCTGATCACATTCACCAGAGAGATATTTAAAGACATTTGATTTGATTTACAAACATCACCATGACAAGTACTCTGTAATGTGTGATACAATTCTGTGCAGTTCCATATACACTGAATCTGGCAGTGGCTTGTTCCCACCAATGGTACTGTGCATGCTTTGAAAAAAGTAGGATGAGTCCAAGACCTAAATAGCTCCTATTACACTACATAACAGTAATGTCTGCCCAAGTGTTTATAGCTAAGAGGTAACATCATCCTATCTAAAACAGCCCAAGATTCTTATAAGACAGTAGAGGGCTTTCATGCTCAAATGAAATTAGGTAAGAAAGACAAATGGGAGCACCTCCTAGATATTCTGTTCTCTAATAACTTCACTTAGTATCATTCTTTATATGTAACCAGGGAGCTATTTTCACACCACTACATGCAGTGTCAAATCAAAGCAAATTCCTGCCTCTTTCTTCCATACTTACTAAGAGTTGCAGGAAGGGAAAAATTGAGGGTGATGGTACAAAGCCAGAAGCATTTGTGATTCCTAAGAACTGTAAGTAATTTGCTAATTCTAGTGATGTTGTGATCACACATCTCTAAGACTTCTAATTAACATCTCATTCTTTCCCTGTTCAGATTTATATTCTTTACAATACATACAGGCATGTTCTTGCTACTTCAGCTTCATGTAAACACACAGGAGCCTTACCTGGTCTTGCAGAGAATCATCCACAGTTCCACCGTGTTTAAGATTCTTAAGCAGCATCTCAGCTGCTTCAATGCCAACTTTGTCAGAATTCTTTCCTAACAGAGAAATACAGGATATTAGGAAGCTGACAATTACTATTTTAACATTTTAAAAATACAGAAGGAAAAAAAAAGAAATTTTTGACTTTTTAAAATCTTATTTTCATGCTCTTGCCTCAAATGTCTGCTTTAAAAACGCTTCCCATCTTATGATGATGTATAGTTCATACTTCCTAAGCAGTAGAATGAAAGTGGCCCCATTTTTCAGAAAAGCATTTGATTTAAATAGTTAAAACCCAAAATCACTTCTATTCATTTTAATCTAGATTCACTGTTGAACAAAAGCTTCACAGGTAAACCACAAAGTCCATGTTCCTAAAGTTCAGAAACGTTTTCAGCTCAGTGATCCTTAACACTCCATTCTGATAAAAGGTAAGGCTGTAGTTTTGTTATTTTTGTGAATTTCCATTTACTGTTTTAAATCTGCTCATTTCTGCTGTCCTTTATTACTAAACAACATCCATTTAAAAATGCATCACTCAAAGCATCAGCTCTTTAAACAGATGATACTTCAGATTCCTATTTGTTATTAGTGTATTCAGTTAAATCTCAAAGAATTCTTACCTCTCTTGCCAAGTGATGACCCAGCTAACAAACAACCTGTTGAAGTCTCTGCAACAATGCTAAGCACAAAAATCAGAATCAAAATTAGGAATAGAATCACTCACACTACACTTTATTTATCAGACATGTAATCAAAATCTAGCTAATCAACCAGCAAGATTACAGGTATCAATAGAAAGTTTGGACTCCTCTTACATTATTCCACTTCCAGTCCCAACAGCTTGATCATCGGGTTCTCGAACAGGCTGAATGTTAATGTAAAGATCTCTGATTTCTTTTCTGATGCATCTCACTGCTGCTGATGACATGTCTTTTGCCAGCTAACAAGATAAGACATAAAGCCAGTTATTAAATTATAGAACAACAAAAGTACTTTTTCTTCATAAGTCTAATAGAGATAGATATAGAAACTTCAATATCATCACAATTTCAAGAACTTTTCTTCATTCTTAGGGAGAAAGATTTCAGTCCTCAGTATATCAAAACACTAGATTCTAAAAAAACCCCCCACAAATCCCCCAAAAACCAACTGTAACCCCCCCCCCCCAATTATTATGTACAGGATATATTCTATAAGAGATAATACTAAAAAATAACAATTTTAAATCAGAGGCAAGTGGGGACAGATGAAGCTTATCCCATTCTTGTGATCTAATCATAGCTAATATTCATAGGTTTGGGGATTTTAAGACCAAAACCAGCAATCCACAGCTCTTCAAAAACTAACTCAATTCCTCCTCTTCCTTCCCCTAATAATTCCTAGCCTCTGTGTGAGAAGGAACCTTAAGGAGGTCCCACCACTCAGAACAGGAAGGGAGTATAAAGAAGCAAATTTCTTTGCATTTTATTTTTGGCTAAACCTACCCTTAACTTGTTCTAATACTCTTAGCAATGGTTAAAAAATTTGATGTTTTCTGACCTCTGCCTATTACAGTGCACCATAGCTTTCCCGTAAGTCTATGAACAAGAGCCATAATTCCAGATTTAAAATAATCCACATAAATAGGAATGATATATAAATCAAATATAAAATACCCCTCAATACATGCTAAATAGTCATATGAAGGATAGTGAGGATAGTGTTCTCATTTCCTGTTTTAGCTATACATTGCTATGCAAGAACTGCATTTTAGAAATGTCCAATATACTGTTTTACAGCCTGAATAAGTGAAACCATTTAATAAGGCTACTACATGAGTTTGTATGGGAAAGACTGCAGAATACTGCAACAGTAGAGGAATGTTAAGCAGATTACATGCAATTTTATATAGATATATAAAGCTGGATACTACCAGAACTATTATCAGAACTTACTTTGATAGGCAGTGCTCCAGCAACAAATGCTCTTCCATATATCTTTGTCACTGTGCCACGTTCTGTTAAGTTTATCGGGCTCAACTCTTTGACTGGAGACATCCGGACCACAACTTCACCACCTCCCTGAGGATAGTAGCCCCTATTTAGAAACAGTAATCAGATATAATCAAACACAAAGATCACAAAGAAACCAAGAAAAGGGCCAGAAGGCTCTTCATATATTTTTATGTTCTCTGTTACTGTACATATGAATTTTCTTGATGTGTGGCTTTGAAACCTTTATAATGGAATTATGTTCTCTTACAGTATTACTTTGTAATGTACATCTTATTAATTACCTCATACCAACCTAACTAGCACCTCAGGAGAAGCTCAGTAGTATGCTGCCTGTTCAGCATGCACTGCCCTCAGGAGCAGCCAACAGGAGACATTACACAGCAGCTGTAGCATCAGCAATGAAAAACAGATGGGGAAGAACCATCTCACATTCATCATAAGGTGACAGTACACACAGGGACAGCTAATGCAGATTAGTTCATGTATTATAAATTCATCCCTCAGTTTGATTGAGAGCACCTTGTGTGTGCCTCTGTGCTCACACACAGGTTCAGAGTGTGCCTCCGCCACGTGACTCCACAACTCACCTCTTTTTTATGTCACAGTTAAATGTGAAGTTGAACTTTTCAATTATTGGCTTAAAAACCTGAAAAACAAACACATATAAAAACGCAAGGGGTATTTATTTTGCATTGATAATTTCCCACTATTTTATGCAGTCTTCAAAAAAAAAAAAGAAAAAGGCAAGACAAAAATTTTAGTTACATTATTGAAAAGAAAAAAATATAGCCAATCTCATGCATACACCTTATTTAACATTCTTCACTCTGAATGCCACTTTGTGTAAAAGGATTTTCTTAAGGAAAAAGGAAGATCAAATCACAGCCCTTTTAGAATAAAGAATATATTTTAAACGAAAATTTCTTTGGTAATTAAAACCAAATAGACTATTTGCTGTTTCAGGAAATTCCATGAAACGCTGGTTGCTCTCTACATACAGTAAACTAATAGTGTTATATTCCCATGCCTAATTCCATAATCACAAATACACTTGCAGTAAGAGCAACAGAAGTACAGCAGTTACATTGCACACGTATTCATGAAAGATGCACCAAGCCAAAGGAGTTTTTCCCTACCATGACTGTGTAGTCTATCTGAGGAGCCATCTCAGCATTAGTCCCACCTTTTAAATGAAGCTCTGATGGGGAAGCAGCAAACAGCACACAGGGCATTGCTACCTGCATCAGTAGACACACGCTCCTAAAAGAAATTATAAGACACTCAGATGTCATACAGTCATAACCCATAGAATTCCATAGGATCATTACATTACAGGCTTTCCAGAGAATTTACATACTTATTTTATCTTTGAAATTATCTATAAAATTGTTAGTATTAAAAAATATTAATTTAAAACTTCATGTCCTTAGCAAGCCTAAATATGAAGGTTTTTATTTCACAATAATTGCATCTTTAATAGTCTTGTTTGAAATAAAAGTAATGTATCTTATATAGTATACTGATGGGACTGTGAAAACTGTGGGTTTAGCTAGCAGATGATAAAAGCAGACAAGGCTTAAGCAGCAATAACATTTTAATACTTATTTAATAACAAAATACTAAGAAAACTATAAAATTGCTTAGAAGCTGGTCAGCATCCCACACAAGAGAATTCAGGAGCATAGAAAATATTAAGGTGTTACATACAAGATTACCCTATCACTGAATCTCTCCACATTTCACAGATATATAAATGCTTCCAAAGTAAGTTTTCCAAAAGTAGAAGTTTGTTTTGGCAAAACAAAACAGTTATCTCACAGGGCTTTCAAACATAATTTTGAATTGTAAAAACAGTAATCACCACAGAACTGAGAAAACATGGGTTTGTTTTCTTAAATAACTCCCAAATGTTTGTGAACCATAGTGTTTATCTTTTTTTTCTTGTGCTTAATTACCAATTCTGCTGCATTGTGGGTTACTCAAACTTTTCTATGTTAAGTTAAAGGCATCAGCTTGGTTTATACTATTGCAGCTCATAAAAATATTTCTCTTAACTTAAAGGGAACTTAACTTATGCCTGCTCTGGCTTATGCTTCCAAACAACTGTTCACACCAGCCTTCCATAGCTAAACCCATTTACTCAGTTTTGCAACAGATTCCAAGAACAAAGGACCCAACACAGAAATACAGAAGAAACACAGACACAAGAACTGTTCATAGAATATGTTCCCAGTTCCAAGACTAGTATCCCATTGTGTACCACTATGTGTGTAAGTAAACTCTCAAAATTTACTTTACTAGGTAATGATTATTTCAGACTTCATGGATTTGAGATACTTATCTAATTTAATGCATTTGATCTGATATGTAACATACTAATGTGAGAAAATAACAGCTGAAGTTTTAAAGACATGAGCAGATGTTTTTTGCTTAACATGAATCAAGTGTTCAAGTTTTATATCAATTGTAATTTTAAAACTATTATACTTGCATGTCTTTTATTCATGCATATACTTCCTATACTACAGGTTTTTGGAAGCATAAATCTGACTCAGGCAGCACATCTTCTGGGTAATTATCCATATACAGATGTTCTTTTTTCCCCCTAGTCTTCTGTTATAATATTAAGGTTACCAGAAGCCATGTACAAAGACATACCCTGCTGTTTTTGTATCTGCTATGTGGGTTCCACCTTTGATCTTCCCAGGAGTGAAGGTTATTTCTGTTGAGCCAATTTCTCCACCATTCAGCTTCCCATCACACAGATCCCGAACAATCTCCAATCCAGACAGATGCTGAGGCCTTGGAGTGACAATACAAAGTTAAAGATACATGCAAATAGACTACATACTCATGTTACATTAAAAGAACTACTATACACCAACTAATAGAAACTACAATTGCAAATTTCTGATCAGTCAAGGACCAGAAATTCGCTCTGGTTGCTACAGCACTTCTGAGTTCACAGGAGCCAAAGGAGCAGCATTCAGGCCATTCTGGAGTAGGCAGGATTCTGGTATCTTTTCCATTAGAATGAGTCCAGACAGACAGATGAGATGCAGGAGCAGTCGCTTGTCCTAATGTGATAAGCGCTTGGACAGAAATGGAATGGATAAGGATGGCAATACTGGCCGAGCTAGAACCGGCTGTAGTGCCACAGGAGAGCTCACACGTTTGCTGTGTATGTGTCTTCTTGTGCTTGCGTTTCCATTTGTTTGGGAAACTTACATAGGAAATACACTAGCTGTTCTTAACACTGTACGCTCCGTCAGCCACCTTTCGCTGAGGCATTATATGACTGTACTTCGTGTTTCATTCCGTGTTTTAGCACCTCTGGAATCATTCCGAGGCGGCAGCCGGGCCGCCCTCACCTACCCCGGCAGCGGGCGACGGGACCGAGCCCGGTTCATCCCCAGCGTTCCCCCGCGGGCACTCCTCGAGAGCCACAGACGGCATTTGCTGCTAACAAGGCTTTCTCAAAGCAATGAAAACACCAGTGTTTCAGTCGAGAGCAGCGGAGGCTCTTTGCGCGGCCCCGGGAGGGCCCCACACGCCGTAAGTGACCGGCCGAGCGCCCCAGGGCCGCCCGGGGCGGGTCTCACCTGAGGCCGGGCTGGTTCCGCCCGGCGCGGATCCGGCGCACCCGCAGCGGCAGCCCCAGCAGGCAGCTCAGCGCCGTGGACACCCGCAGGATCTGCCCGCCCTGCTCGGAGAAACGGCGCTCGTCAGGCGCTGCGGCACCGCCCGGCCGGGACCGCAGCCCGGGGCCAGGTAAGCCCGGGGCCCACCGCTGGCGCTCACCCCCTCCATGATCCCGCCGTCTATGTCCACCCTGTCCCCGTCCATGGCTGTCGGCGAGCGGTGTCTCTCGCAGAGGCCGCGCCGATGGGGTCCCGGCGGGGCCCTGGACAGGGCGAGCCCCCGGCGAAGCAGCCCCGGGGCCGGGAGCGGCAGAGGCACGTCCGGGATGCTGCGGTGCCGGTGCCAGGGCGGGCGGCGGCGCGAGCAGGCGCAGAGCGGAGGCGCCTCCCGCCCGCCCTGCGTTGGCCGAGGGAGGAGCAGCCGCCGGGTCCCGTTGCCCGGGCAGCGGGAGGAGGCAGCTCCCGCCTCCCCGCGGTACCGACCGCGGCCCGGAGTCTTGCGGGAGGCCTTTCCCCTGTCTCGACCAAGGGCCAGAGCGGTGACGACCGCCGCACCTGGCAGGTCAGCGCCGGGGGAGAGCGACCGGACTGCGACCCGCACGGTTACGAGCGAGTTTTCGTCAGAATCAGAGAATCAATTACATTGGAAAAGACCTCTGAGATCATGGCGTTCAACCTGTGACCGACCACCCTGTCAACTGGGCCATGGCACTAGATACCATGCCCAGTCTTTCCTTAAACACCTCCAGGGACGGTGACTCCACCACCTCCCTGGGCAGCGCATTCCAATGTCTAATCACCCTAGAAAGTGAAGAAATTCTTCCTAATGTCCGACCAAAACCTCATCTGGCGCAGTTTAAGGCTATGTCCCCTCGTTCTGTCGCTAGTTGCCTGGGAGAAGAGGCCGAGCCCCACCTGGCTACAACCTCCGTTCAGGTAGAAGCACAGACATGGGGGTGTTGGTCAGGCAGGCACACTCGGGACTTTATTACACGTGCATCGGGAACGCCCGGGCCCTTGGCACTGCCCCTCCCGCTACCCAGGGAAGCCGCACGCCCTGCCCTGCCGCCAGCGGCTTTGCGGTACCGGAGCTGCATCGCGCCCGTTCCCGCGGGCGTGTGCGGGACCCACGCGCCGCCTGCGCTGCCCCGGCCCCGCTGGCCCCGCCCGGCCCGCGGCCCCCGCCCGCCGCCTGGTTGGCTGGGCCGGCGCGGCCGCCGCCGGTTGGCTGGGCCGGGGGTGTGTGAGGGGCTGCGCTGCCCGTGGTAAGATGGCGGCCGTGACCGCGTTGAGGAGCAGCTGCCGAGCCGCGGGGCGCCTGGTAAGGGGAGCGGGGACCCCGCTCCGGTGCTCAGCCGGGAAGGGGAGGGATAGCGCGCAGCATCCCCGCCTCGGCGGCGGCGGTGTCCTGGAGCCCCGGTGCTGTCGTGAAGCCGGCAGCCCGCGAGCACCGCGCGGCTGCAAACACCGCACGCTCGCGGACCTTCCGCCTCCCCCGCGCCTGCGGGCGGGCAGCGCCTCAGCTGCCCTGCCCGGCCGCCTCAGCAGTGCCTGCGGGCGCGCAGTGCCCCGGTTCCCCTGCCTGGCTGCTCAGAAGTGCCCACGGGCAGACAGTGCCCGGCTCCCCCTCCCGCCCGCCCTCAGCCCTGCCCGGCTGCCTCAGCCGCCCCCAGCCCGCCCCGCAGCCCCGGTGCGGGCACAGGTGCCCGTGTCTCCGCAGGGCCCGGCCTGCCCGCCCCGGGCTGTCCCTGGCGTTCAGCGGGTCCCCGCTCCTGAGGGACCCCCAGAGCCGACACCCTCGCCCCGCGCAGCCCTGGAACGTCCTCCCCGTTGCCCGTGTTCCCTGTGAAAGAAGCGTGTGCCTGTCTGTAATAAGCCAGTGACATCCTTCTCTCCTGTTATTTCTAAGTCGTCTGATCCGTTGCTCTGCCTATGCGTTGCGCTGCCATCGCCGCTCCTCCGCCCAGCATCAGCTCGCTGTGCGTTCCGCATCCGCACAGCGACGGGGCGGCGACACGTACAAAAAAGGGAAACGTGTTTCTTTGAATCCCGGGAGCCTTGATGTTTGAAAAGTAGTTGCGATACTTTACCATAAGGAGCGAATCTACTTGGTTGCCTTTCAGGACACTTACAGTCTCATAAACATGTAGCGTCGTGAAGATTAATTCATGCTTTCTCCTGTCTCCTTGTATTATAGTCTTCCTGCTGTTGTGAAGAGTGTTGGTTTCCAATTATGTCACTGCTGTTTTGTGGAATGTCAGAAAAAGAATTAACTTTTCTAAGATAATATAAGTAGATACAAAATTAAGGATCAGTTCTAGTTTCCATTATTATTTTTTCTCTAAATAGTAGTTTGTACTGTATTTTTAAATGATAATGGTGAGGCAGATTCTGATAAGATGAAAATGCTCATCTTATCTATGTGCATGCTGAACTATAGAATTGGCTGGTTTATGGTGTATGTTTCCTGCAAGCACATTTCGAATCTTGCTAGATGCTAATTCTTGTGACCATCTGCTGTGAAACAGTGATAAGTTCCAAGAAATAATTCAGTTATTATATTATTAAAGGGCTTTATTTTAATATTCTCTGTACCTTTGTAAACACTTTGGCTAGCAAAAGGAAGAAGGACAAAGTCACAGTGATTGTGCATGGGGGCTGTAAATCGTGAAGGAAAGAAAGGAGCTTGGGGGCCCTTGTGTAAAGTAGTAGGGAAATGGCAGTTACCTGGACAATGGGACATGTCCCAGTTATTTAGGTGAGGAGTAACCTCGGACTAAAGTATGCTACCAAGGACATTGCTTTACTATATAGGCAACTATATACTTGAGATACAGAATATGTATGGAAATCAAATCCAGTGCGAGTAAATATTCTTTAAAATAACTCAATGTGACAGCAAATCAAGAGAGTTCAATAGGGGAGTATCCTTTAATGAGAAGTCGTTGCCTTTTAGCACAAACTATTCAATTTGACTTTGAAATTTAGTTGTTGCTACATCAGGTAATTGTTTCCCTGCAGGCTGGATAAAATTTTTTTTTTCTGAGGCCAGCAGTAGATCTTTAGGATCAGTGGTAATTTAGAAAATCATAGTTGGCTTCTTTTTAAGGAAACAACCAAACCTGAACCTAAGGGGCAAGGCAGTTCTCCCCTGAATAGCAGCAGCTCCCGTGTCGGCTGGGGTCAAACCACAGTTCTTGGTCAAGCAGACTGATGTGTCCTCAGAACTGGCCAGGGGCTGGAGTGGACCCTCATTTTCTTCTTGCCAGAGTAACTCTGTACATCGAAGACTTGCACAGGAAAGGTGTTATCTTGCTGGCCATTATTGCCTTTGAATTGCAATATAGTGTGATAGTGGTGACATAAACATAACTGATAGTACTGGACTTGTTGGGTTTTTATTGCTAAATTTTCCCAGACATCAAGATATGTGGATGGGTATGCTATGGATATCAGAGCTAATTTTGTCTTTTTTATGCTTTTTTATTTCCTTATTTAGCATTACATGGAAAATACTACTATGGTGATTAAATACTGAAGTTAGTAAGCACAATTTATTTATTGGATTTTAATATGTTTCTTGTTAGGAAGGAACACTGTTCTATCAAGAGATTGTGCAATGTGTTATTACTGTAACATACTAGCACACCAGCTTTTTAGTTAAGAATGTGCAAAACTGCAAACCAAAAAGATTCCATTTTTAAAAAATGCAGGAGTTTTGAATTGTTCCTACAAATATAATGAAACATCGTGGTAACTTTTCTATAACAAAACCAGTCTCTTTTTTTGGCAGTGTCATTACTAAATCACTACCTGCATTGGTTACCAAATGTTAAAAACACATGGAAATCATTGTGAAACTTCACATTTAGAAATAGTTCAGAGATTTGATGTGCTCCTTGTGATCATCTTCACAGGTAAATATTGAATGTTTTTCATTTAGGGTCATATAAAGAGAAAAGAATTTTATTTTAAGTTTGTGACAAAAAGGCCTTGTTGAACACCTTTTCTTGCAACATATTTATGTAAACCTTCAGGGAGAAATACCAGAATCAAAAATAGGAGAAAACAGGCTTGCGAAGATGTACATTATATACCACTTTTGTAATCTAATTAGAATTTTAAATGTGTTCATAAAATATGATTTTCCATAGCTTAAAATCACCATGTAACCTAATTGTCGGATAGGGAAAGTTGTTTGGAGGACTAATGAAAAGGATTTTCTGTTTGCTTGTTATAGGAATTAGAAAAATACTTATTTTAGATCAGTAGATACAGTCTCAATAGCAGGTGGCTGTAAAGTAACTCATATAATATAACTTTGTTATACCCATTGTGATAGACTACGTTGTGTAAATGTTTGTTCCCTAAAGAAAAATGATATTAAATATAGCTTGCAATGCTAAATTAAACAGTACATAAAATGCCTACATTGTCAGTTCAGGATTTTATGGCTTCATGAATATTCTACTTTTTAAAAAGTGTAATGTAATATCAAATAGTTGAACAGTCTGGGGTGTGGGGAGGGCAATCAGGAAGTTTCATATGCTCTGTAATTACTGAAAGGGTTTTTCAAAAAAGAAGTTAAAATGAACTTTCCCATGCAGGTGTGCTGTTTTCTGGCTCCTCTAAGAAGATAATTTCTAAATTTTACAGTTTTGAGCTACTTGAGGTACATTGTAGCACCTGAATTTTTTCATATCTCTAATTAATTAGAGATAGTATCCACAGAGAAATTATTATTTTTATAAATTTTACAGCACTGCGAGACAATATAACACTAGAATTCCATTAAATTTAAATCTTACTAAATAAGATGATGTCTGGACTAACTTGTGTTGAGATTAATAAAATACCTATTTATGTCAATGCAAGTGCTACTGGCTTTGCTTTTGACCACAATCATGACTGATTACATGATGCTTTAAAGCATAAGGTTTTGCCTGAAGAACCTTTCAGAAAATTCTGTAGATCCTTTTAAGTTGATTTCTGGATAAATATAATTGTAACCATGAAAGAAAACCATCTCATGCCGAGTTCTTAAAAAAAGGTCTTTTAAGTTATGTGAAATGATATTTACTTGAAGATGATTGCCTCCTATATATTAACAGAAACGAAAGGGCAACTCTCTGTGCCCTCTGGTGTGAATTTCCTTTCCAGTTAGTACTTCTGATCACCCTTTGATTGGAATAAGAACTGATGAAGAAAAATATACTGGTTTTCCCTGCAGTCTGGGAGCCCCTTCCAGCATTCATTCTGGATAAGAATATTTCAGTTGGCTGATGTAGTTGATACTATGTGTGCTTTGTGTGTGCACGCCATGATTAAGCTAATTCCTTAGAGAAACAATAGCAAGTATGAATCTCTTACCAGATCTTGTAATGATTTTTGTTAATTGGTTATTTTGTTGTGGCTTTGATCTCCCGCTTTGTTGTGTTAGTCAAAGAAGTTAAAGACCTGATAAGGTTTATGGTAATGTAATGGCTATTGTACATCCAAACATGTATTCAGTGCAATTGTTCAATTGTTTCCTTAAGAACTTCTCTTACATAGACTAGAATGAAACTATTTTAGTATTCTGTTGCATCAGGAATATTAAATGAGCTCTACGTTCCTCAGTCCACTGTATTAACACTTGAGACTTTTCTCCCCCAGGTGTGCATTCACCGTGTTAGATCGTGCAGCAGCATTCGTGTTATAAAATCAAAATATGTGTGCGTGTTTGACAAATCTGCCCTCAAGTTTAGTCATCAACAGCGATTATTCAGAACATCTGCTGGTAATCTTTTTCATAATAAAATAATTTATTTTATTTTGCTATTTTATGAGTGTTATGTTAGCGGCTTGTGTATGGCTGGTATGTAAGTTTCTGATGCATTCAGATTTTTCTGCCTGATATCTTGTATTTAATATTAAACGTGCTGTACTTTCTTATTGTCTGTTTTAAGTTTCATGTGGCCAGATTGTCCAGTTTAAGCTTTCTGACATTGGAGAAGGGATTACAGAGGTGACTGTAAAAGAATGGTAAGCTCTGCTTTTTTAGAAATATACTGAGAAATCAAGAGGTAGTTTAACAGCTTTAGCTGTGTTATCAATTAGTTGTCTGAGAATGTTTTCTGGTTTACATGTGAAGTTTTTCAAGTTTCATTTTCCACATTTTAAAACCTTGGACATAGTGAACTTTACATTTTGTTTATTTGTAGTCTGGTTTATTTGTGAATGGAAAAGGTGGAAGGAATGGGATGCCCTAATTGTGCCTATATATAGGATTTCCTTCAGTGATTAATGTTTTCAGTGTTTAGGAGGTCTGTCTTTTATTATGCTTACTTAGGCTGAGTTTTAGGAACAAATTACTAGTCCAGAAAATCCACATAATTTTATCCTATACCCCTTCTCTATTGATTTTATTAAAAGATTTGAACTTTTAAATTGTTTGTGAAAGGCCAGTGATGAATAGATTAAACAAAATCAAAGTGTGCAGTGAAGAAAAGCAGTGCTGAAATGCCTTGTTCTTTGTACAAATTCCTGTCTCTTTGTGTAGAAGATCATGTACTGATCCTGACAATTAGAAAGTAAGAACTTCCTTAGGTTCAGACCAAGCTGGGCTCATTCTTATTTTTAGGTTATTTATAATCTGACAAGAAAACTCTGCTTTACCAAAGTCAATGTAATATGTGTTTGACGATATTCTAGATCACTGTCATTTCACACAACAAAGGGTTCTGCAGCAGCCAGGCAAAACGCATAGAGCAAATGTATCCATTATGTAGAATTTATCTTCCTGTCTGGAATGCATTTTCATGTTGTGGGCATGTACATAACTGAACTTAACAAAAGCATACCCAGCATAGGTTTTTACACTTACTGTGTTTTACAGTAGCCTGTGTCTTTTCTCTCAGGTACATAAAAGAAGGTGACAGTGTGTCTCAGTTTGACAGTATCTGTGAAGTACAAAGTGATAAGGCTTCTGTTACTATTACCAGTCGTTACGATGGCATCATTAGAAAACTCCATTACAGTATAGATGATATTGCTTTTGTTGGAAAACCATTAGTGGACATTGAAATTGATGCTTCAAAAGGTATTGTAAGATATATTTTTCTCTTGCATATTTTGTGTTTGTTGTCATAAAAACATCAGTGACAGAGAAGTTTACTTTTTCTTCTTACTGAGAATCTTAAAAAGTAATATTTTTTCCCTTTATAAGGTCAAGCAAATTGAGTAGAGAAAGTTGTTATATTTTATTAGAATTTAAAATCTCAAAAGCCAGATATATCCTATTGAATATTTAGCTTAAGCAGCAGCTTTTATAAAGCAAGCTGTGTTCCCATCCACAGTAACTCAGAGTAAATGCTAAAAACTTCAGCTATCACAGAATCACAGAATGATCGAGGTTGGAATTTAAGAGGTTGGAATTTTCATTTGCAGGTTTTGCCTCAGAAAAAGATGTTGTGGAAACCCCTCCTATGTCTCATGAAGAACACACTCACCAAGAGATAAAAGGTCACAAAACATTAGCAACCCCTGCAGTTCGTCGCCTGGCCATGGAGAACAATGTAGGTTTGCTGAATAAGGTCCTGTTGCATTTTATCCAGCTTTTATATGGCATTTTGACTGACTACAAGAACACTGATCTAGAGGAAAGACTTGTTTTCAAATAATTTTGAAGGTGTGAAAACTGTTGTAAAATGAAGAGAATTGTGCTTTCTGATTATTGTGGTGGATAGAAAATTAATTACTGGGCTTAAAATGCAGCTCGGATGCTTTAGGCTGAAGATTAAGAAATCCCGGGACAGAAGAAGGTGGAGGGAAAAATAAAATCTCAGTTTTAGCCAGCTTGTTCTCTTTTTCAGATTTGTATTAAAGCAGAGGGTATACTAGGTGATCTTTTTAAAGTGTCTTTCTAATGCCTTTTTTTCCTTATGAATCTGTGAATATTCCATTAGTTTTGAAAGTTGGTGATGCACTTTTAGGAGAAAAATAAAACAATAAGTACAGAAAATTAAGTGACAAATAGCTTTCCTCAAATTCATATTTCACTATTGATCCTGTGAAGCAATTAGGAGGTAAGTAGTATTCATAGTTCCTCCTTAAAATATGCAACTAAACAGTGGGACTTTTGGATGTTTGGAACAATTGGGTTAAGTACCTAATGAATTATAGAAAGGGAAAGAAAACTTGGTATGTTGGATTGGTAATGGGAATAATTTTTAACCATAGCTCACAATATAGAATATTTTTATATTGCTGTAAAACTGAAGTGTCACAGCTTGTTATGTACTTTTCAGATTAAATTGAGTGAAATTGTTGGAACAGGGAAAGATAACAGAATCCTTAAAGAAGACATACTCAATTACTTGGCCAAACAAACAGGAGCTATTTTACCACCATCACCAAAGGCTGAAATTGTCCCACCTTTGCCAAAATCAGAGACTGTTCCAGCTGCTCCAAAGGACAAAGCACGCAAAATCCCAGTACCTGTTTCCAGACCCATTGTGTTTTCAGGAAAAGATAGAACTGAACCTGTAACAGGTAAATCAAGAAATATAAAATCTTGAGACCATGTTCACAGTAGACTACCAGCAAATGTTGCTCTGTGAAAAGCTGCCTCCTTCTGATGGAGGTGTGTTTCACGCTATTGTCGTGCCAGGGAGCATGACTGTAAGAAGCTCTGTAAGAAGCATCTCTGATGAAATCATTTTATGGAAGATTTGTTCATGTTTTGGTTGGATGGAGTTGGGCTGCAAACTGAACTTGCTCATTCTTCAAATGTATGCTGAAACATGTAGGAATTCTGAAATATAGGTTTGTCGCAGTAGGAATCATTATGCAATTAGTGGCAAAGTACAGTGAATTTAAGGGTTTATCAACACTTAATAACAGCATACTTCAGCATTCACACTTGTTCTGGAGAAGAGTGCCACAAAACACTCTAAGGTTAAAAAAAGGCATATTAAAAGGGGAAGATAAAAGTTTTTTGCTTGCCTTTCAAGCAATATTTATTTGGAGGCTGGAAAGAGTAATGCAGATTATGATATCATAATTTCCAATCCATACATACATAGGAGAGACGGGCAGTAATATAATCTTAGGTGTTACGGTTGTAAAAATTGAGTTACATATACTGAATAACTGGTGATCCTAAAGTGCTCTTTACCCTGTCCTTTTTAGTTGTAGTTTAGCTTTGGTTTGGTTTAGTTTTTGTAAGTTATGTAATTCGTTTAATGAAAACAAATAATTAAATTTCACTATAGCTTCACAGAAGCTCATTTGGTTGGTTTAAGAAGTCAGTAAATATTTTCCAGGTTTTCAGAAGGCAATGGTAAAGACTATGAGTGCAGCCCTGAAGATACCCCACTTTGGTTATTGTGATGAGATTGATTTGACTCAGCTTGTTCAGTTGCGAGAAGAGCTGAAACCTCTGGCTGAAATCCGTGGAATTAAGCTTTCCTTTATGCCTTTCTTCATAAAGGTGAGACATGCAGCAGAGCACTGTATGGAATATTTACACAGCTTTTGCCAAAATGTTTTCAATGATTGCTGTACGTTTGGAGCACCTCTCTATCATATGAATTATGACAGATCACAAGAAAAGTCTCAGCTTTTCTTGTTTATTGAACCATTTACCAATTTACAGTTGGAACTGCAGTGAGGCTTATATAATATCATTGAAAATTTTTGAAATATTAATGGGGAAGGACAGAGCAGCTTAAGTGTCATTCAGTAAGGGGGTAAACATCACTAAGTGTGGGAGTTGCACAGAACAAATTTTGGAAACTGTCAGTAATTTTTTTGAGTTCCTTTAAAATGAACTTCACATGAAATGCATCATCATTGTTGTTGTTATTATTGTCACAGTATTTGTATTGAATAATTTGAATTGAATAAATAATACCTTAGGTGCATCAGTATGTCTCTTCTGTTGTTCAGAAGACCAGGCACTTGCACTCATTTAGCTGCTATGGTTCCATTTCCAACTGATGCACTCACTGCCTAAACTGTGTGTTGAAAGCATAGCTTACCTGAAACCTCTGGCAATGCTATTGCAGTGCTATGTAAGCACTCTTCCTGCTCACTGTCTTTAAGGGCAATTAATATTACTTCCTTGAAAAATTGTCATTTGAGAACTGAGAATGACATTGCAGCTGAATCTCATAACTTTTGAGATATTTGGTTTGAATTGTGGAACAAAAATAACAAATACAGATTCAACTTCAGTTATAGTGGGGAAAGGAATTATCATTTTTTATATGTCTGTCTGATGTGTATTTGGTTTTTGCAAGTTCTTTTTTTTTTTTTTTTTTGCTATCCTAATAATGACAAAGTATCAACAGACATATTAAGGAGAGTTTAAGCCAAATTTGATTGCAGTGAGGGAATCGGTATTGTTATTAACCTAAATTATCTCCTACCATTACTTCCTTTCTATGGAGCTTTCTGGTTATAAAATATAGCAATCTATCTTTTTTTTTTCCTTCTTTTATTTAACAGGCAGCCTCTCTGGGATTATTGCAGTATCCCATTCTTAATGCTTCCTTGGATGAAAACTGTCAAAATATCACATATAAGGTTTGTAAATTACTGATAAAAGTTGTGAGTAGAAAACCTAAAGTAACAGCTAACAAGGGCTTTTCAGAATGTCTGAGTTAATTTTAAAAACCAAAACTGTGGTGTTGTGCTGGAAAATAATTTATGTGTCCAGATTCTAAGATCTGGATTTGATTTATTATTGAACATACTTCAGTAGTTTGTTAAATGACAGTCACTTTGTTATTCAGGCTTGCCTCAAAATTACATATTAATATAGTGATTTTCTATTTTTTACCTGAGTATGGGCCAAGCATTTAAAATGAAAACACTTAAAAATCTAATACAACAATTTTTTAGTAATGGCACAGTGGTTCTATTGTTCCAACACTCGACCCTTATGTATTAAAGTTATATTTTAAACTCAGTTTTGATAAAAATGATGTAATTTTCATACCAGCTGCTGGATCGATACTTCTAGGAAGCTACTGTCTATTTTCTTGAGTGATGTGTATGTGGCCCTTGCAGTGCAAACTCCTTTTGTGCTGTTTGATCAATATCTCTCAGAATTCTTTTATTCCTTCTAGCAAATGAAAGACAACTGAGTTTCCCTTTTTTTAATTTTAGTGTTCTCTTTAAAATCTGTTATTTATGTTTCGTTAGACTTACAATCATCCTAAAGTTCTGTGTTTTCAGTGTGAAATCAGTTCCTGGATTTTGTATTCCCTGGGTGTGAAATTGCCAGCAATTTGCAGGTGTGGAAAGCTAATATTTAAAAATTTACATCCTTTTCTCCCCTCAAAGTTGTATAAAGGAATTGTTTACTAAAGACAACCCTTTCTAGATTAAAAAGATAAATGGGGAAGATGTGATTTAAGTGCCTTTTTATGTAAAATACATTTTATGTTGAGAGCTTATACTAATGTCCAGTTAATGAAACTTCTTTCAGGCTTCACACAACATTGGAGTTGCGATGGACACGGAGCAAGGTTTAATTGTCCCAAACGTGAAAAATGTCCAAGTGTGTAGCGTGTTTGACATTGCTTCTGAATTGAATCGCCTGCAGTCCTTGGGCTCTGCAGGCCAGCTGGGAACAAGTGACCTCACTGGGGGAACATTCACACTTTCAAATATTGGCACAGTAAGTAAAGGAAAAAAGAGAATTACATCTGAAAACTGCTTCTGAAATGAAAACTTTACTGAAGTTAAATATACAATGAATAAAACCTGTAGCAATTAATTCAAGAGGCAATCTGCTCTAAAAAAACCCCTAACTATTTGGTAAATAATATCCCCAGCTTTTTCTTTTGTAGATTGGTGGCACTTATGCCAAACCAGTGATACTACCTCCTGAAGTAGCTATTGGAGCACTTGGAAAGATACAGGTATAGTAACTTTATCTCAGTGATATGAGTGTTTAGGTCATCTGTAATTAAAGCAAAACTGGAATCTCTGTTTTGTTTTTCTTTTATAAACATTTCTTTATATTAGAGAAATTGCATAGCTTGTGATTGCAAAGTTTTGTAGTGGTTTTAGATGACTGTACAGATACTAGATGTTTAACTAGAAGTTAAACACCGAAGGTTCAGATTTGTTTTCTAGAATCCTGTTATATTTCACTCACATCTGTGTTTAGCATTCTAGTGGTCAGGAAACAACACAAATATATTTTTACAAGTTTTGCAACATGCTATAACATTGTTGCTATCATCAAGGAGAAAATTTGAGAAGTGCTCTGATAATGAAGTATAATTTCATGAGCCAGTTAGCTGAATCCATACAGAAATTTGTGTGGTGAAGGCAGTTTTATATTTTCTGAATTTCAGCCCTTAATTCCTTCATATAGACATTTGAGACCAGTGCTGTAAATGAAATTAGTATTAACTTAAATTACTACTTCTAGGTTCTTCCCATGAGCATTTTGTTCAGGGGATGCTTTAAGGAAACTTAGTTCTCACTTTGAGAACTAACAGTGCAATAAACTATTCAGGAAGAAACTTTTGAGTCAAGAAAGATTTTCAGTACTTCAGTATTTCCATGATGGTGGAAACAGGATATGACTGTTTATTATGTTGGCTTGCAATATATTCTAATCCACAGCACAAACAATAGCAGGAAGGTCTTGGTTTTTTGAAGGGTGCTACTGCTGTCTGTCTAATTTAGGAAAATATTTAAATTTAGATCAACAAATTAATAACAAAAAAATAGAGATCTGCTAATGAAAGTATTTAGTATTTCAGTTCTTTTCTTTCCTCTGATTTTTAGGTTGTTCCTCGGTTTAATGGGAAAGGTGAAGTATTTAAGGCACAGATAATGAATGTGAGCTGGTCAGCTGATCACCGCATCATTGACGGAGCCACCATGGCCCGGTTTTCTAACCTGTGGAAATCTTATGTGGAGAACCCTGCTTCGATGCTGCTGGACCTTAAATAAAGGAAACCATGGCTAGAACATGCCTTTAAACTTTGTGGTTTAGGCTGAATAGTTATGAAAGCTGTCTCTGCTAACATGTGCCCTTGGCTACGTGCATTATATAATAATGTTATGTGGTTAAAAGTTCTCAACAGTTGATATCAGTCTATCAATTAGTTGTTACTTCTTTTAATTAGTAGTGCTGTAATTTTTTCTACAGCAGACTGTCAAACTGAATAGGTCAAGGCTTCTGAATATGGTGGTGGAATGTCTTTATTGTGCCTTTTATAATAATTGTCAGGCTGGTGGGACTGAGTGACGCTGCTCTACATCTGCAGTATTTATAATCTGATTAACCTGTCTTAAAGGGGAATACTCCTAGTTCTTCCATGTTGGACACGTAAATTTATTTTAACGAATAATATCCGGATTCCCAAAAGGAGTTATGCAAAAATCATATACAAATAAAATGCCTTTAATATTTTTGCTGTAAGAGGGCTTTTTGTTGTTTACCTTAGTAAATCTCCTAAGTCTTTTGCTAGTTCACATTTTCCTGGCAATTACTTGCACAGGTATTCTTTATCAAATTATAAATGAAGAGGCCATATTTATTCAAATGCTTACTGATAACAATAATTCATAACTATCAGGACCTTAATACTTTCTAGAATATCCTGTATTTTTATAAGCTGAAAGTAGTTTCAGTCCCTAATGCTTTCCAGTTATTTTTGTTTCTTATAGAAAGCATCTGTCCATTAAAACCAAGTGAGAAAGAAAGAAAGAGAAAACAAATTAAAAAAGAAGGATCTTGTTTTGTTATTCTTACATTAGGTAAGACTGACAGTAAGCTGAACGTGTTCCAAAAGCTTGGACTGTGTTATTGATCTTCAGGTACTAGCATTTACCAGATTAATCAGATTCAACAAAGAGTGGACATTAAAAAATACTATGTAAGATAAGGCTTTCCTAAACTCAGATACGAGGCACATAATGAATAGGTTCGAGTTAACGGCTTCAAAACAGAAAACAGTTACATGGCTTTAAGGTGAACTAAACAGATGAGGATTGTGCTGGTGATTTAATGGGAGATAGGAAGAAAACCATTGGATATAAATACCTTCTAGAAACCTAAGCTGCAAACAGACACAAGAAAAGAGTTATATGGCCTTAAAAAATGAATCTGTGACGCACAAAATGGACATTTTCTTCTTTCTTTAGATACATCAAACCCCGGAGCATTCTCCAGAAGTGTAGACCAAAGTTGTCTATTGCATTTAGCTGTGAAAATGTGAGGTAGGCTATCAGAGGTAGAATCCCTGCTATCCTTGATGCTGGAAGTGAGCAAGAGGAAAGCTGGTAATGTAGGAGGGGGAGCATGGAGCATCCATGTAAGGTGCTATTTATATTTCTATTGTGGTATAAGGGTCTTTTATATAAAGGTCATTTCTTGCTAAGTTTGACTAATATATCATGCTTATCACCTAATTCATTTTTATCAGATTTATTTATTCCTAATAAAAAAATAAAGCCATGAAAAATTGTAATATTGTTTTTATTTGTGGATTTAATGCAGGCAATGCTGTACAGGTGATTCAAACTATTTCTCTGATCTTGAATATACGGTACTCAAGACTACCAAAAGAGCACAGCCTAATGGCTGCTTTCCTGCAAGCATATTGTTGTGGTAAGGGGCTCAGTCTGAATAGTATATTTTTTAATCTGATGACCACTGAGAAAATAAACAGAGGAAACATAAGTAGATGAAAGAAAGCAATAACGTGATTTTGAAATATTTGAGATAGAATAATTTTACTTGCACAAGGAGCCTGAAATTTGTCTCTCAAGACTCCAATAAATGGGAGGGCTGTTGAGTTTTTTTACCCTAATTATCTGTCTTTAAGGAGGAGCAAATGAGGTTAGATTTTTAGTTGTGATTGGCTTTGATCAAGACATTGAATCTATACCAAAACTGAAAGAAGAAATATCTATAACAAAGAAAATTTTGGATCATTTTTGCTTTTGCATAATGTTTGTTTGGTTTTTTTTAAAGTATAGAAGATTGAAAGACTTGAAAGCTAAAGTACTTAATGTCTTTTAAATAGGTATTGGTGTTCCAGTATTTAGTTGGTTGTAGACTGAAGAGGGTGGTTTTGGTTTTTTAATTGTAAAGTTCTGTATGATAGGTTTATAACCAAACTCACAATATTTTAAAATTTTATCTTCACATTTTATACTCCAGTGCACTTGGTTAGAATTATCCAGTTTTATGGCTTCTGCCTCAAACAGTGATCTGTGATTATTGTTGTCTCTCTCTTTCCATTTGACTGAAGAAAAAGATTCTGACAGATTCTCCTTTTATCTTCTCTAAGGACTATTTGAAGAAATAGAATGTTAAAAATGTTTCATGGTTGGAAGCATGAAAAGGGGTGAGTAACAACCCCTCTGTACCTCTTGATAAAGATTAGTTTTCTGTCTGGACTTTGCTAATTGGCACTAAAATTCTTCAACAAAAGAATTTTTCAGCATGGACAGAAGTAATGAGTAAAATACTTAGTGATGTAATACTTTTTCTAGTCTATTTAGTCTGTGTTGCTGTTTATTAGCACTTTGAAGCTCAGTTATATTGCAGAGAAACATTACTAGAGTAAGCAAGTAGTTGTCATTTTCAATTCAAAACTTTTTTTATCTTTGTTATTTTTAATTCAATATGAGCTCATTGTGGAGAATAACAATTACTCCTTTGTTCTTCTTTTTCACAATTTGTAACTTTTTTAAGCCGGAGTTCAGGGGAGCCCCATCATGCTGAGCAAACTGGGAAGACTTTACAGTGGTAAATGCTTGGGGGAGGTTGCAGAAGTGCCTCATGTGATGCCTTCTATTCTCAGCATAGGTTAAAATTAGAACTAGACTGACATTGCATTGGAGTCTGAGAGTTCTAAATGGTTTTGGTAATACAGACAAGATTTGTAATTTGTCTCTGCTCTTGTCCAGAAAGCAATGAGTCACAGAAAATCCGTGAAAACACCAAATAATTGAGGTAAGTTGTTGTTAAATTCTTTCTGATGCCTGGAGATGAAGTTGTAGGGAGATCTGGTTACTTGGGAGTAAATTTGCAGTTGTTTTAGAGCTGCAGTTGGGAATTCACTCCTGAATTGTTGGCTGTGATGGCATGAGTATTATGGGGTTTATTTTCTTGACAAATAATAAGATCTAAGAACCAGAAGCTTTTGATGGTAGTCCTGTTATATGATAAAACCATCCTGAAAATAAAGTCATATATTTAGTCCCTTTCATATTTCATGGTTCTGAAGGAACACTTATTGAATAATATGCTTTCCACAGCAAAAGGGAGTTGCCCAGAGTAAGATTTACTAGAAACAAGTATTGTTTTGACTGTAAAGTATGATACTGGGTTACTAGTACAACTATTAACAAATATCCCTTTTCTGCACAGTTTATATAAAAGGATTTCTAGTTTTCCAAAAAGGCTTGTAGTTCAAAAAAAAATCTCCAAACAAGAAATTATA
The DNA here is from genome assembly GCF_003945725.1 of Corapipo altera. Taxonomy (NCBI): domain Eukaryota; kingdom Metazoa; phylum Chordata; class Aves; order Passeriformes; family Pipridae; genus Corapipo; species Corapipo altera. The sequence goes on from NW_020884905.1 coordinate 1,178,573, forward strand.
AATTAGTTCAATCACTTCATCTCAGTAGAAATTTAACCCTGAAAAAATCAGACAATTTAAATTGTAACCACTAACTAGAGCAAAAGACCTCATGCATATATAGCATTACTGTTGCATATTGGGATGAGGACTCGGAAGGGTAGTTACTCTGAGGACCACTGAAAAAGAAACTAGTTAGTCCTTCAAACTAGCAAATGTGCTCACAATTATGTGGGGGAGGGAAAGAGAATACAGTCCTTTCTTTACAGGAAAAAATTCCATCCTTTTGGAACACAAATGCCAGACTGCACTGTGCCAAACTGTGGTTACCATTTGTGTCACTTGTCAAATCCTGACATTTTTCCTTAACAAAGAGAGAACAGTTAAGAATCCTAAATATTAGTGTATCAGACCAGCTTCTTATTTATTCAGGCATTATAATTTGGTTTTTATGTTGTCTTTACAACAGGAAGCAATCCTAATATTTTAAATTTTATTTGTCTACACATTTTTAATTAAATTATTTTAGTATAATCATGCTTTACAAGTAAGTATGGTAACAAAAGACATAGTAAGCAAATAGAATGATTGACAGTTTGAACACAAAAATGTTCACTAAGCAATTGTAGCTTGTCCAGGCCACACAAAATTATAATGGAATAAATATAATAGAAAAGATTGGTTCTAAAAGACAAACCATTTCCCCAAATGACTGAAGTAACGGTAACATGAATGATTTTCAGAGTGGTGCACTGATTAGGATGACTGCTGCTTTTCAGGAAAATATATCTTAATTATCTCACTAAGGGATAGATGACTTCAAAACTTTAGACTGAATTTAATTTTAAATGTGGATCCTGACACTCAGCAGGGCTACAAGAAGATTCAAACACAAAGCAGAAAAATTTAAAAGCCTTTTCTTAAAGGTAATGCATTACTAACTATAAAATGCATTATAATGAGTTAAACCATGAAGAAAATGAATGCAAATAAAGTTTACTAATTTATTTCCAGGAACAGTTTCAGTTTTTGTAAAGTGCAAAACTCCTTAAGTCACAAGTACTTATATCAGGTAGCTGCCAGGATACAGGTATCAGAATTTAACTGCCTTACATTGCATGTAACAGCTTAATTTCTTCCTGGGATGGGAGTAAATGCTCAAATCTGCATTTAATAATTAAGGTGAGTACTTAGCCTACCATTGGAAGGAACTGAGAGAAGCTGAATAAGAATACAGAGACTTCAAGAATACCATTTCTTAATACAAGACAGTTTCACTAGGTGCTGTTGTCTATTTTTATAAAGAGAAAGCAGATGGTAAAATCCTGTTTGTCCTCTACATTAAGTGTGTGTAATAATACAATGAAGTGGGTATTGCAGGGTTTTAGCTCTCATGTCACTGTCCCCAGCTGGTAACTGATACATGGGCTGATGCGTTCCATCAGATTCCTGGGACTGCATCTGAACATGTAAAGGATCATGGCTGAAACTGCAGTTTGCCTTGGCACATTCACTGCTGTGAAGACACTTTGGGAAGTGAGAATACACAAGATAAATGAAGAATTGCAAAAAGAAAAGGAATTCAGGCAGAGGTCTGCAGGAAGGTAAATTGTAGATCTTTAATTAAGTGAAAGCTAGACCATATGTTGCATTTCAGAAGACTGTAATTAATCTTTTCAAACTCATCCAGACTCAATTAATTCTTTAGTTGTTACTCCAGCAGAATTCCCAGTGGTTAGAATCTAGCAATATGGTCAGGTCAAACCAAGAATTGTGTCTGTGATAAAAATATTAGTATATAGACTAAATCCCCTAAATTCAGATACTAAAATAACTGTGTGGATACTCTAACCTGTGGAAATTTGTTTTTTTTCTCCAAAGAGGCATTAATAGGATCACTTAGTTTTCTGTCTGGACAGCAATTTAAATTTGAAGAAATTTAGCATTCTATTTTTAGACCTCTTCCTGATTTATCAGGTGTGTCTGAAATGGAATAAATTCAAAAGCTACTAATGGAAAATACAAGCAGAAAGAAAGAGAATTAGCCTAATTGTCATAGTTCTTGTTGAAGTCTTCTTTGGAAATCAAGCTAAAAGAATGTCTTGCTGCTTGACCCTGTTTTGTTGAACTTACATGTGGTGTAATGGAAGGTTTTCTTTTTAGGAGACTGCCTCAAAATTAAGGCTTTGGAACTTAGTTCCACATGACTTTATATTCTGTTACCCTGCTGCAACATGTTGAAAGTTAATTAAGTTATGTCCTCCTTCTGAATGTAAATTTGAAGAACTGTAAAATAGAATTCCTATATAAAGAATTACCTCATTAATTACTACATTAATTGTTTGTCTTCCCTCAATTTGATAGTATTTTTAGTATCCAGATATAATCAACATTGTTTGACATCCAAAAAGGCTACTGTGTCTTTTTTTCCAGAAAATAGATAGGATAGTAATTACTGTCTGTATTCACTGTTGCCCCACTGACAGATCTTTCTCTTGTAGGCTACTGCTTGTCTGGGAGGAAAGAGCTGCTTTGGCAAAGCTCAAAGAAAGAGTTATTAATGAAGGTGGAAGAGCAATTTTAAGGATAGAGGAAGAAGAATGGAAGGTAATGTTGATAGGAATGCATGTTGAATAGCATTAGAAAACTACTATTTACAACTTTACACTTATACAGTTGTACTATTTTTGTTAAGTACTCACTGTGTGCTTTGCTCACAGTGAGTTGGGACACGTTGTGAGTGTAAAAGCAAGCTGGGTTTTTTTAGTCATAATATTAAGCATTACTCTTAGGCAAAATTATAGCCTAAAAGGCTTTTCTGCATCAGAAATTATTTACATTCTGAATTACAAGTTTCATGACATAAATCCTCATTTAACATTAACACACCAGAACTACTGAAATGTATCAAGGTGAAAACTGTTGTTTAGGTGCATGAGAACATTTCTTACCGTTGTTTACTTTCTAAGAGCAGAAATAAGGTAGTAGATTCCCAGAACACTATTATTGTTGTTTCTGATGCGTGGGGGGTAAGCCACTAACAGCATATAATGGTAGAGTGGAAGTTCACAGCCCCCTGAGCCACAGAGAGATGCAGATACCAGTTGCTATGAAGTGATGAGAATTAGGCCATGTTGAGGCCAGTGGGAGAGCCAGGCCCAGCAATGCTCTGGTGGTCCATAGGCCGGTGCTCCTTGTTTGGAACTCTTTGCATACATTGTAGTTTTTCTATCCTTCAGCTCTTCTACTCTCAGCTGCTCACTGTTTTTCTTAACAGACTATGAAACAGAATTTAAATCTCCCTTTATGTGCAGAAATCTATTTAGAGCAGTTTCATCTTCAGTTATATTGACTTTGTTGAAAAAAAAAAAAAGAAACAAACAAACCAAAGCAAGTCTCAAACTTGTCAATCAATGACAGTAGTGCAGGTGTGTAAATACTGGGAGCAAAAAGGGGGCAGGCTAAATCTGTGATCACAATAACAGCCCACAGTGGATTCACTTTGGGATCATGGAATCATGGAATATCCTGAGTTGGAAGGGACCCACAAGGATCATAGATTCCAACTCCTGGCCCTGCACAGGACAGCCCAAGAGTCCCACCATGTGTTGTCCAAACACCTCTTGAACTCTGTCAGGCTTGGTGCTGTGACCTGGAGAGCCTGTTCCAGTGCCTAGCCACTCTCTCAAGGAAGAAACTTTTCCTAATATATTGATATAAGTCCTTATAAAATATAAACCTTTTCCTAATATATATGATACTGAAATAGTATCAGTTATGCTTGCTAATTTTAGCATGTTTTAGAAATCAATTACCAGGATTCATTTTGTAACCTACATGTTACAGCATAGCTTAAGAAGAACGAAAGACTGTTAGTGTTCAAATAAAATTTCTACCTCAGCCTGTATTCTTCTTGTATACTAAGCTGAATTTCTTCTGGTTCATATTTTTGTCTTAGACACTACCTTCGTGCTTATTGAAACTAGTCCATCTCCAGGAATGGCAGCTTCATAGAACTAGTCTGCAGAAAATTCCTCAATTTATTGGAAGATTTCAGAGTCTTGTTGTTCTGGATCTATCCCGGAACTCAATTGAAAGTGTACCTAAAGAAATTGGTGAGCTGTGCTTTCTTTTAAGCTGCTTTTCTAAGAAAATTGCACAAATGTGCCATTTTTGTGCCCTTTCCCTGTCTAAAAATCCTGTTGGGTAGTTAGAAAACAGATGATTTAAATCTGACAGTGAGACAGAGATCTCCAAACCACAGATTGCCTACAAATTAAAAAATGACTGGATGGAAGACATCTTTATGAAAGCTCCCCATGGAAAAAGAAAGCCTGCAAACACAGCAGGGACTAGACATCAGAATGCAGCTAGAAAAGTGATATTGAAAAACAGGCTTCATGTTCTGAGTCCAGAGCATGAGCAGTCTATTCCTAATTTTTCAGTTTTGGGGTTTTAGAATGCAGCTCTGTACTAAAGAGTCCTGAAGTCCTACTATTTGCATTTCAGTGATTATTTAAAAATTTTTATTTTAAATTTGTGAAAACACAGAGCATTTCTATAACAGTTAAAGGATAAGACAAAACAAGTAATATTGTATTTCAAATAGAATGAACGTGAGCATTTCTCATGTCTCATTTGTGCTCTCTGCAGGCCAGCTGACCAGCCTCCAAGAGCTGCTTCTCAGTTACAATAGAATAAAGTCTGTTCCAAAGGAAATAAGTAACTGTATCAGTCTGGAAAGATTGGAACTGGCTGTCAACAGGAATATCTGTGATCTTCCTCCTCAGGTTTTGACACTGTTTTGTTTTGTTTAATGCATATTTTTTGAATTTATCCAAACCCAATAATCATTGAAGGATGCACTCCATGTTTTCAGATTTGCTGTGATACTCTGATTTCACAACTAATCCACAGAAATACTGATGTGAACAGCCTTTCTATGACTAGTCAAACTGAAGCCATGTGAGAAAAACATACTTATACCTGAGTAGCTGAAGGAGCCAATCTTTATTTTGTCCAGATAAATGGCTTGGCAGTGCATACAGGGCAGTGATACACTTCATGTCAATTTGTCTAGGCTGAATGTCTTCACTGGTTTACCCCACTGAGATTCTGATGCCTTAGCACAGAGAAGTTCTCTTTTATGGTTGAGAGTAGAAATTCATATCACATGCCAGGACACAACTGTAAGCATCTTGACCAGAACAACTTGCTCTCAAAAGGGTTTGTGTGATTTATACAACTGCCTATGCATGCAGTTGAACAATTGTTGTTCTCAAACATTGAAAACAATTATGAGGGAATAAAAACAACTGCTCACCTACTACTGAGCTTTAATTTGAACTGACCTACATGTGAGAGAGACCTGCATCTCTAACTATTAGTCTCTTAGACAGAGATGACAAGTATGCAACCATATATACTTTTTAAAATTTATTTAAAAACATAGTAGTGACAATAGTTGTCAGCAATCAGTGCCTTGCAAAATTGAGTGAATCCAGACAGTGATACCCAATATCAAATCTTCAAATGGAAATATACACTATTAACCAAAATCCAGGATTTACAAAATCTGCATGGATACAGGTCACATGGTGTAATGTAGAGTGATGGCTTTTAAATTAACAGCTCATAGCAAATGCATAGTTGTGTCCTGTCGAGACTACAGTGATGTGAACGCTGTGAAGCTTTGGTTGTATGTACTTGAGTGGCATTCAATGTTTAGACAGTTGGATCAGATTTGCCATAAATTATCTTTGTATCACTTGAACATTGTAAAAGCACCTGAAGGCATGGTTCACCAAAGGAGTTAGGTGCTGCAATACTGAATGATGTTATGTTGCATTTTTAGAATGTCAGTAGACTTCACAGCATAGATGGTGTCAAGGTCCACTCTAAAATACAGTACATGCAATTTGATGCATAAAAATCTAAATATTTGACTAATGAAAAATGTCATATTTCATGGAATATGACATACTAAGGACAGTGCTGTCTTTAAAATTCTCTTTCTCCATGAGGCTTAGTGCATATATGGATTGTAGTCATGGCTTTCAGCCTCTCAGCACTTACGGCGCTTGCTACCAGGTGAGGTAAAGTTCTTCTGCCTGACCAGTTTCAAACCTACCTACCTTCCAGGTGAGAACTGTAACTGTTAGATAATACCAGCTACTGTAACTCAGAAACCATTCCGTGTTAACTAGCTCCAAAATACGTTGTAATGTTTGTTAACATTTTTAGAGCACTGCTGTAATGCTGCAACAGCTACACAAACTTGCATTAAATCTCCACTTCTTTTCAGCTCAGTGATTTAAAGAAGCTTTCACACATAGATTTGTGCATGAATCAGTTTACTACCATCCCTTCAGCTCTCCTCAACATGCCACATCTAGAATGGTTAGATATGGGGGGAAATAAACTCCAGGAGCTTCCTGATGCAATTGACAGGTAAATAAAACTCAAAGCTCATCTTAGTCTCAATTCCATTGCACTGAAATTCTAATTATTAAATGCTACTTCAAAAGATAATTTTTATGTTAACTTCACAGCAAACTTATGATTTTGTCAGCCCTAAAATGATGTTTTGGGTGAGCTGGAATAATCCATTCAATTAACAATATAAGGTTAAATATTTATTGCAAATGACATTTTCAAACAGAGATTAGGTGATTATGTTGGATAGAGACTTGTTGCATTCTTTAGCCTTTATGTGGCTGAAGAATTATTTATTTTATCGTAATGATTGATAAGATTAATTTTATAAATCTTGATTGAGTGCACAAATACCTGTTTTTCAGAATGGAGAATCTCCACACTTTATGGCTCCAAAGGAATGAGATAAACTCTTTGCCAGAAACCATTTGTAATATGAAAAATCTTAGTACTCTTGTTCTTAGCAACAACAAGCTTAAGGATATTCCAGCTTGTATGAAAGATATGACAAATCTGAGGTAAGAAAAAGCAACAGAAATATAAATAGAAATACTAGAAGATAAGTTTTAAAGCCTTCTTTGAGTTGTATATCAAAGAATGATACTAAGGAAGAGGAAAAGAAAAGGCATGACCACAGTTGTACAGACGGACACAATACCATATAAATCAGCATAATTGCACAGATTCACAACAGTTGAGGATCTGGTCAAGCAACCTTTGTGTAGTGAAACTCATAAAGAAGCGTATGATGATAGTTACAGTCCCAAATGACAAAGCAGGCTGTAATACATTTTCTCATTTCCAAAATGTCCTCATGCCCCCCCATAACTGGCCTTTTATATCACTCTCTAAAGCCAAAAGCCTGCAGAAAAATATGTGACAGGCATAAAAATGGCAAAAAGTAGAACTTTGCTACTTTGAGAAATCAAACATTCAGAATTAAACAAAAATGATTAGGTATGAGGACAAGGAAGAAAGGATATGAAAAATAAAAAATAATGGACATTCTTAATTGAATATGCAATACTATGTATACCGTGACAGAAACTTTCCTGTTGTTTGCATTTTCATTTAGATTCCTGGATGCTGGCCATTTTAGAGAAAGAATGCTAGTCCACATAAATCATGTCTAACCCAGTAAGACAATTACTGTTTCCAGCTGTTTTGGAAGCACCTCTTAAACCAAATATATGCAAGCATAGGTGCAGGGATGGACCAAGGACAAGGATAGACAGGATTGGCTACTGCCTTGCAAAGCTGGGAGGAAGCATTTGCACTGTTGTTCTCATCAGTCCTCTGTTTGTGGAAGCTCAATACTCCCGACCATGGGGTGAAAACCTGAACACAAAGTGACAAGGACTGCAATGTTTTTTCCCCACCACAATCAGCTAGTGTTATTATATAGAGTCTTCTTAGTTTACTTAATACTATTGATAGAGGGGTGAGTTTAGTATAATAAAAGCCTTATTTAATTTTGCTCAAAATAGTGATTGACAAATCTTAATTCAGTTTCAAAAGAATTGTTTTCTCTGGACAAAACTTATTGCAAGCATAACCTTTTTTGGTGAATTATCAGATTTGTCAACTTCAGAGACAACCCACTGGAGCTAGAGGTAACCCTCCCTCTGTGTGAGGATACAGAAGAGGAGGAGCAGCAGGAAATGTTTGGCATTGACTTCATGCACATGTATATCCAGGAGTCCCTCAAGAAAACAGGTATGACTTTTTTATTAATTCTGATTCTCTGGAATACAGTGAGAAAGGGAAGGACAAACTGGATAAATAAAATCTAGGATACATATAGAAATGAAACATGAATATTCTTCTTAATAAATGAATAACATTTTCCAAAAAATCTGTAAAACGATTTTTACTGAGGGCAGGGGGTGCTTTTATCCGGAGTTGGCACAGCAGATCTTCACACAAACAGCATATATTCTGGTAGGAACAGACAGGAACCTTGGAGCATAGGAATAAAAGTGCCTGAGTTACCTAGAGCCGGGATAAGTAGAAGCTGTCTTTTGTATTTGTAATTTAATCAGTTGACATAGTTTGGGTCTTACAGCACCATTTATCTCATGAAGTTCAACTTTTTCTATTTCTGGATGTTGTCCAGATGGTACTACCAAAGAAGGAATAAGGAAGAGATGCTTATGTTTCCAACATACATCTTCTAGCAATGAAGTATCAACACCTGATAAACAGATGTTTCTCACAACTTGCTTTCCCTGACATAAGTCAGTCACCTAAACAAAACAGCCCCACAGTTTATTCCCATTTCTAAAACACTATGACAAAAATTTGCTGTTTGTAGCCTCAAAGGTAACAGTTTAAATGTTGCAGTAAGAAGCCAAAATAAACACTTCTTAACAGATGTGCAGGTGGCAGCTGTTTCTTGCAGAGAGCACTTCATTGCAGATATAAAATGTTCTCTCTGATCTTCATTCTGTGTTTTGTGAAGGCTTAAAAAAATGAATGAAATGCTCTTGATTTAGAACACTAGGCCAGCTTTTTTCTTATCAATATTTCATGAATGAATAATCAAATTAGCAAAAATACATCAAGAATACAGCTTACAAGTTAGTTTTCTTCCTTGATAGATTCCCCTACCAGCATAGGCTGATGAAAGAACCTTGGCCTACTTAAATAATTTAAGAGGAAATACAAAGCTATCCTGAACTTCAAAGTGAAAATAAAGTATGTTATTTCCTCTCTTATTTTCACTTGTTGTCTTTCAGGAAATCTGGAAAGTTGTACTTCTGATCCTCCTCCGATCATAAATCCTAATGAATAAAGAATGTAACTGAGAATGGAAGACAATACCAATATACTTCTTCCCAGCAAAGAGGCCTACAACAGGTGTCAAATAGTCTTAGGGATTTTATTTTTCCACTGATGAGAACTGGTTTGCATATGTGTAATGGGAAATATAAAACTCTTTCCTGGGTACAGGAAAGACTAAAACATTTTTTTTGTAAACATTGAATTAGCTTTTTAAAAAAATCCAGATAAGTTTTTTAGGGGTTTTTTTCCCCTAACAATTCTAAATCTATCTCCTGTCACGTAGTTGGCTCTGTTATCAAAAATGGACTTGGGACAGCTGTCAACAGGACATTCTCCAAGGACACAGCAGACTCTGTGTAATACTGTAGTGCAGCCTTGTATCCTTGTTGTTGTAAATATTCAATCCGTCCGTGATCAATCAGCCGTTTACAGAGGCAACCTATCTCCTTTCGTTCTTCAACAGTAAGTATCCTAGTGTCATAAAAGGGAGGAAAAGAATGAACAACATCTGTCAGAGGAAGAGTTTGGTTAGTTAACATTAGTAGTTAAGCTTAGAGAAACTACTGAAATCACTGTAAGTTCAATTTAGTCAGGCAACTGTGACTGTTGATATATTTTGAAATGTACATCCATAAACCCTGTATTTTTAAAGTAAAGTATTTCTGTAAGTTCAGTAATAAGTTTATTTCTGCAAAATGAGTTCTTTTGAGGACCCAAAACAATTTAATGTGCCACTATACATAATTTTGCTTTTCTGTTGGAGTCCATTTGCTAGGAAAAAAAATTACATACCCTTGCCATGTATCAGAACCACTCTCTGTCGTGCTGAACGTTTGCTCATGTTCTTCTGTGTCATTAGTTTGGTCTTCACTTTCTTCACTTGTAGAGGCTTTGCTTGTGGTTTCTCGCATGCCACAAGTGGCCCAACTACTCATTCTCTGGAAATAATGGAATTCTACTGCTCCCAGTCCAACTGATTTAAAGAACTCTCTGCCTACATAATGTGTCCAGTCACATTTGTGATGGCAACACAGAGCAATGACAATTCCAGCTACAGGCTTATGGTCTTCTGTGTTGCTGTCATTACCAGCAGCAGTGTCAGGAGCCACCTCTGTCTTAGCAGTCCTACAGCGTTTTGCTGCAGGCTCTTCATTTTCTCCACCACAGCAAGTTGAGTAACTTTCAACCAAGCATCTCAGAGCCAGATCTGAGAATGAACAGATACACCACCAAAAAAATATCCATAAACACCATGCCATTATTTATACAGGCTCTATCATGATTGGGAATGTACTTCTCATAAAGAAAAATAAAATCATACATCACAAACTAAGCCAAAACACAATTTTAATGATAAAAAAAATTACAAGCATGCTTTGAAAACATGAAAACCCTAAATGCTAAATTAATATTATGAGACCTCCAGAGCTCTTCAGGGCTTATCCTCTGGAATATTTGTTCTACAGAAGTGAATTTGAAACACTTGGGTAATAAATTGGCATACTGTAGGAGAATCTCCTCCCTGTAAAACATGCAACTATTTGCTCCAGAAATTTGATATCTAGGACACATTCTATTTAATATGCACATGTACTTCTTAAATGCTTAACTGTGTCATCTTTGTCACAATGCCTAGAAAGGTGTCATATTTGAGATATCTTTCCGTAGTAAGCATATGATGTTCGAAAAATATTAGTTTAAAATTATCAGGACAGAAACACATTCTTATTTGTTTGCTTGGGATACATTCAAACAGCCAACACAAATTTAAAAGAAAAATATTTCAAAGAGGCAACTGTGCTAAAAAAAGTACTTTCACCAGATTACAAATGACCCATGCCACCACACAGTATTCTTTGTTCTAATCTGTAGAGACCAAGAAAGGCTTTACTTCTGCCTAAACTATCCTTTCACCTATTATCCTTTTACTGTTCCACTGGAGTCAATAGGTAGTTAGAATATAACTGCTATATTCACCAACAAAGAGTTAGAGGGCAAGAAGAGCTTAAAAGGACAGTCTGGAAGATCAGTCCATTCAGAGTGTAAGATTTAGTACCCTAACTTTCTGCAGTTCACACATCTATAATTCATACCTGTTGCAGCACCACACAAATGCTTCCCCATTCCTACCACCGGTAGTTTTTTCTTCTCCAAAATAGGTACCTTACCTGGAGAGGGAAAAAAACAAACAACCAACAACCCCCCCATGCAATCCACAATAACCCTAGCACCTATATATTATTATAGTTGGGGCAACATTTTTTCTGAATAAAATAATTTCTGCACACTTAGAAATAAATGTTTACCACTACTAAAACTACAGTGGTTTGGTCAAAGGAAAGTTTCTTTTACTAAAACAAATGAAAAGAATAGGATGCTGTGGCTGGGAAGCACATTTAACCATTTCAGCCTTTCTATACTGCCTGTGAAAGGTAAATATGACATTAATGCATCTCCTGATGAGAGGTGTTCCCACAAATTCTATAGCATTGATGGTGCATACTTGTACCTAAACCATACAATGCAAAGATGTTTAATCCTGCAAGTTCTAAAAAAAACCTTCAAAATGCACTTGTTTTGGTATTTCTCACCTGTAATGGTGTCCTGCAAGTGTATAGAGTAGAAAACTAAATCTCCATTTAAAATGTGTGTATATATGTACATGCCTGTGTGTTTATATGTGTATACACATAGCATTAACATATCCAAGCAATCACTGAGAATAATCTTCAAAACCAAGACCATTTAAGCATTCTACATACAAACTGACTTGAACCCCAGTATTCGAAATTTAAGAATAAGCCTCTATTTCAGAGTGACACAAGCCAAGAAGGAACTTACTTAAACATAAGTGCTGAATATCAACTTGAAGCCTCTCAAATATAGAATCTCTTCTTTTATGTTTTCCATCCACCTGTTTAAACAGAACAAGATTATTAAGTAGGGCTGGCCACTAATAATTATAATATTGCCAGACCTTTTTCCTGTCAAGTCAACATCTGTGAATTTCCAACATTAAACACCAGGATTTTTTTTCTAATAAATTTGCTACTGGCGAAGTACAGAATGTAGAACTTTTGGAATTTAAATTTATTGAAGTTAAAAATCTAATACTAACAGCTTCAATGGCAAGAGTTTAAAAATCACACTCTGCTAATGTGACAATCCTCTTACCTTGAATCTTGTGGTTGCTCTTTCCACAAGCAAAAACTGCACATTTTCAACATTCTGCAAGGCAACATCAACCCAATGAGACAGCTTTCCTCGCCCAGCTCCAAACTCAACAAAACATCTTCCTGGACCAAGTAAATGCAGTCTTTCCATGTTACCTAAAATAGAAGCCTACAAACATCAAAAGATTATTTGTGAACCAAGCAAATATATACACAGTGTATTTTGATGCCTTATAGAAAAATGATTACGTCACCAAACTGCAGATGACTTTTTCAAGCCTCCCCTTCAGTGAGGGATTAAGGAAAAGATGTTTTTTGTACAAAGGGGTTATACGTTCTGACTAGTCAGCAGTACCCTGCCCTTCTTCCCCTGCTCACAGAACTCCACTCAGAACTCTGTGGAATGGATACTGGGGTTCAGGTACACATTATAATATTCTTCTTGCTGATCTTCAAAGTAGCCATCCAAAATATGGGTACTGTACTGCATTTTCTGTAAAGCATTAGTGCCTGCAGAGCTCTCTCTCTCCTGCAGTTATGTGTTTTGTAATACACAAGAAAGGAAAGTAGAGCACAGGAAACACACATTTCTCACTGTTAAATTTTTCTTCCCAAACCTTTCCATTTTACTACACTATACAACCCATCTCCCTTAAAATTTCTGCTGTTTTAGTACACATTAAAAAGGCAGAAGGTTAATTCAGGCTCTCCAATTCTTTTTGTGCGTCTCTTACACAACCAGGAGACCTAGGACCAGCTCTTACAGCAAAAGTAAAAGATTCCTTCTTAGCAAATATTTTACTTTTTGTAGCTCAGTTTTATTACGAGTTAATAAAAAAATATGAATATATAAGTAATAATTCAGAACACCACACAATTTAAAGTTTATTTCAGTAAATAAGCTTCTGTTATTCACACTTAAGAAAGCAGCCATTCACAGGCTGTATATATGCTATTATTTGAAGAGCACAAAGTTGTAAAGCATATCAGATTTCCTCTATAGGAAGCTACTAGCATTATACACACAGAGTGGCTCAAATTTACAGCAGCACAATTTCACTCCAAACCCATCTATAGCTATTTGTAAATCAGTGACCACACCTGTTGTTTCAAGTGTTTGAAAGCAGATTCCCCATTCTTTGGGTCATTTAAGGCTTCTTGTAAAGCCTGGTGGGACAGTATTTCTTCCTTTAGATGGAGTTCCAGGCCTGCACGGAAATGCAAAACTTTTAGGCATCACTTTCCATTTTCCAAGAGTTCCAGTTTCCAAGAGTTCCTGGTTTGTAACACACGTTACAATAGTGACATGAGCTCAATCTGTAGCACTAGCAAACAGTCTGTTAGGAACATAAATCTCTCATCATATGTTTATAACAGAGCTGTATTGTTATCTGTAGTAATATTTGAGTGGGAAACACAAACTGAAGGGAACAAAGGATAGGTGTTTTATCATTCAATCTAGTTTATTTTTCATAGTAACATTTAGCTGTTGGAGTCTATCTGATAATTACTTCATATGTGTTTAATACCATGTCTCATATTTTTACAGATATCTAACAATGGAAATAACAATGAAATACTTAATCAATTCAATTTAAAACATATTATATCTAGTATTAAGTAAGCTCACCATTACTTGCTTTTTTCAACTTGACAATTAAGTTCTGCAGCTCTTCACTGGATAGAGAAGATAAAGTGACCTTTTTAAGAAAAAAAAAGCCACCTATAAATATATGACCTTTTAAGTTTTCTAGTGCTTTATACTCATATGATAAATTGCAACATGTTATGTAAGGACTGAACTTAAAAACAAATAATTATACTCACTTGCTTTTCTGGTATTTCTGCCACATCTTTTAAACCTGCATTAATATCTTGAACAAAGTAGACCTTTAAAAAATCAAAGAAAAATCTGATTCTGTTAATTACCAGGAAGCAAATTACTACATTCTTCAGCATTTTTATCATAAGATATGTAGCAATAGGTATCCACAGCAAAATAAGATTTTCCACGTAATTTCTCTTCCTATAGTCTGATCCTGAATCCCTGGCACAAATGAGTGTTCTCACACATTTTTACAAGATTGAACATGTTCGCAAGATTTAAGCAGTCAGTGCTTAATTGACTGATTGCAGAGACCATTTGTTATTGTTTCTCAGGTAACAGTGACAGTGCAATACTAATAAGGCAGAAAGGCAATAAAGAAGCCATCTTTTCTGGGAACAGCTTTTAAACACATATTCTGTTCCTTCCCTCAGCACTGGCTGCAAGTGTCTGCCCAGCTTTCCGTGACTCACTGCTGGCCTGCAGGAACCAGGAGTTGGCTGAAAATACCTAGAGCCTCCCTGCTAGTTCTGCTTTCCGAGGAAAACCTCTTACCCAGCCTCCAAAATGAATGGCATTGCAAGAGGCTGTTCTCAGGGTACATTTTTGAGAAAAATGAATTCAGCTTTTTTTTTTTTCTGTAACTAAGAGAACTGAAAAGTTGTACCAAACTACAGTGTGAAGGGACACAGAACAGGAGGAGACTGGAACATGAATTCCATTTCAGGAAGTACTTATTCAGCTTCCATGCTGTCCTTACTGTAGTGCTTGCTAGAAGTGCTGTCAGCTGTTGTCAGCACAACCAATTCTCTACAGAGATGTAATGTTTAAGGTCTTAAATCTGAAAGGAAGTGCTGATTTTACGCTGCACTTACGGGCTTTGGCTTCTCTCTTGAATTACATTTTTTTAAATGCTTTTGTAGTTGGTCTTCATATACAGTGCTAAAATCAAAATGGAAAGAAAAGTAAGTAATAGCATTTGTCATGCGAACTCTGACAAAGAATAGGGAAAGCATTTACATATACTCACTGTTTGGGATCAAGAGGGCAGGGAATTCTTTTTCTGTCATTTTGTTCCTAGTTAGAAAAGTTTTAGACAACAGTTCAGCATGCATTCAGTGTCCTGTTTCAAAAAAGCTGTTTAGGGGCATCGGTTTCATAAAACATCTATTCAGAGGTAGGTGGGTTAACCAGAATGGAGAAACTGAGAGAAGAATGTAATACTTAACTGGATCCTAAAATAATAAACCTATAATGCAACAGCAGCGTTACTGCTGGGCTGCCCGAGTGCCGCGGCACACGAGGGCTCGGAGGGAGGCACAGGCGCTGACAATCTCCCCGTGCTGACGGACCAGGGCCCCGCAGTACCGCCGGGGCTGCCCGAGCCCTCCCGCCCTCCCGGCCGGAGAAGGGGCCCCGCACCTCCTCCTGCCCGTGCTCTCCGCAGAAGCGCCTCCCCGGCGCCGGGACCATCCTGCAGAAGCGCCCTTTCCTCTGCACGAAGTGGCCGCACCGCCCCGGCTGCGGCCCCGCCGCGGCCATCGCCGCTCCCGGCGGCCCCCGCGCCTCCATGTTGTGGCCCCGCCCCGCGGGCGCCCAGCGCAAGATGGCGGCGGAGCGGATCTTCGACCGGGTCGTGCCCGTGCGGCTGCAGGGCCGCGGCTGCGAGGAGCGGTGAGCTGAGGCGGCAGCCGGCCGGGCGGGCTGGGCTGGGCTGGGCTGGGCTGGGCGTCCGCACCGGCTGCGCGGGAGCTGCACTGCGTTCTTTAGAGGGGCTGCGAGCGACAGGCGCTTTCCTCCTCCCCGCTGGCCCCGTGCTCTGAGCGCCGCGCGCAGGAGCATTTCCCGGTCTCTGCGCTTTGGAGCTGCCGTGGGCACCCTCCGGGACACAGGGCAGGGACGGGGTGTACCGAAGCCTGGGACAGCCGGCGGGGCCGAGCGGGTGCTGTGGGTGCCTCGCCAAGGGAGCGGGGCCTGCGGGGCTCCGGCAGCGGAGCGACCGCGCGGAGGCTCCGCAGAAGGGCCGGGGGGGCAGGGACGGGCCCCGCGCTGTGTTTGGCCTCTCCCGGGCGCCGCGCGGGGTTTGTTTGGTGTCTGCCGGGCCCGCGCGGTGAATGTTTGGCGTTTCCCGGGCTGCGGCGTTGCCCGCGGGCGGTCCCGCCTCTCCCCGCTCCTCCCGCCGGAGCGCGGCCTCCCTTGGGCGCGGCCCCTCGGCACCGCCCCGCGGCCCGGGAGAGCGGGGCAGAGCCCGCGCCTCCCCCAGACCCTGCGTTTGAGCCCCCTGGGCGAGGGAGGGAATGGCCGGGTGTCTGGGGCAGCCCAGACGTTCCCGATGTGACCGTCTGTTCAAAGTACAGTGAATACAGCACTGTAGGTCCTGTCTGGATTAGACAGCGTGTGCCTGGCTTGCCTCTGTAAGAAGGCATGTATTGTAACGCAAGTAACTTCTTACTCGACAAGAAGTAAACGAAGACAAGGTAGCACTGTATGATTGTCAGAAGTTTCAGCAATCGTTAAGGAATTCCAACAGGCTGTTCCAAAGGTTATGGTTTCTGGACAAAGTTTCAAAACTTCTGCATTGCTATTTAAAGTTTGTTGGGTAACAAGCAAGCAGCAAAAAACCCAGCAGTGACTGAAGAGCTGCAATGATAACTGAAACTGTTACATCTTAGTAGTAGTCATCAGTGGGAACTTTCTTAATGTTTCTGCTGAAATTTTTGTTTTTGAAATGTCATTGATTCCTGTAATACAGCTGTGAACATGTTGTTTTGAGAATGTTTTCTTAATTTGTTATTTTTTTGTATTCAGGAGATTAAATGTTCGAGTGAATATTGAGCTTCTGTCAATTTCTAATCCTGTTCATAAAAAGGTTGGTAGATGGATCATATCTGTGTCATTCATTAGATATTACGCGAATTCTGTTTTATAAAAGGATAAATAGGCAAAGGAGATAGGATTTTAGCATTTGTCATTTGACTTTATTTTATTTTTTATATAATTTGTTGAGTAATTAAGTTGGTTTGAGATGATGTGGTTTTTTTTTTTCTCCTAGCCTTTTTAGCTCTCACTTTTAGTTTGGTTGTACATGGGTCTTAGTAAACTTGTATGTTAAAAGTATTTGGAGACCCTCAGGGGAACATGGATTAGAGCTTCAGAACAGTACCTGATACTAAAGGTACTTAGTCTAAGGTACTAAATTGGCAGTAAAAAAAATAGCTCCTATCTTAAGGAAAGTAGCAATGAGATTACAACATCTCCAGTATATGTCTAAATTGTCACTTAAACTGTGTATGTGCACTCAGCTTGCTGTTAAGATTGATCATGAGTTAGTTATAGTGTTATTGAGTAAAGATTTGTTTGTAAAGGAATACAGCATTTTTTGGAAAGATTCTCCTGATGGTGGCAGTGATAATAGTAATTCTTCACAGTGTGAAGAAGCAGTTCATGGAACTGTGTTCTGTGCTGCAGGCTGTGTCAGGAGGAGCCTGGAAGTGCAGTTGGGTACATCAGTGAGCAGTCAGTCTGAAAAGACAAATGCTTCATCAGTTAATGGGACATCAGACTAAGCAGGTGCTTTTATCCCACGCATCAGTCTGCCCCATGTGCTCAGGGTGGTGTTAGTGTCAGTGTAAACTGTCTGCATGTGTCAATCCCTGAGTTTGTGCATCTCCAGCTGAGAGTTTTGTTGGTGTTACTGGCACCTGAATTACTGAAATGTGTTTCTGTTCTGTATCTGTACCTGTGCTGTGGTCACGCTTCAGTTATGTTGGAAGAGCTGTCAGGTTTCTACTTTTTTACCTCTGCTAGGGAATATTATATTCTTCACCCAGGTGTGAGCCTTATTACAGGGAACAGGTGCCTGGGCCTGATGTACCAGGTGTTTTACATAAGCCCTTCCTTGTAGTTCAAGACTTAGTGCTTTCAGAGAAGGCAGTTTTTCCAAAACACTGTGTAGACCTCCAGTGAACAAATGAGCGTCCCTTTAAAGGCTAAGCAGCATAGTGCTGCAGTTTTCCTTATGAGCTTACTGGACTTCAGCTGTATCCATTCTATATTCACTTCACACTCCAGCATATAAACTCTTCAGATGGTGGTTTCTTAAACTTTAAGGAGCAGTATGCTCTGAAAAATTTCCAGTTTTGGGAGTGATGTGTTTGTGATCTGTTACAGTGGACTGCGAGTGCTGCACTCTATTTCATGATGGGAAAAAATAGCAAATAGTTTTCTTTCCGGAAAAGGATGAATACACATGGAATTTTGAAAACTTTGCTGCTCAAAGTTGAAGCTTTTTACTTGGTTTATTTTTGTGAAAAACCTTGTTTTCCCACTGTAATATTTGAAGTTGTGTTTAACGTTTTACACATTCTGAATTAGTTGCCACAATTCTGTTGTATTTTTGGTTAAACAGTTAATACTGTTTAAAACATTTAATACTGTTTGCAATATCAGTTTAAAATTTTTAAACACTCCTGGGTGGTTAATAGTATTTTAAATCATATTTAAATGTCCATCTTTTCAGGACTTAGCCGTTCGATTGACTGATGATACTGATCCTTTTTTCCTTTATAACCTTGTCATATCTGAGGAAGATTTTCAAAGGTAAGTGAAATAATAATATTTTCTCTGCAAAATGTTTCTAAATGGCAAAAAAGAATGAGGGAATGTGTTAGAATTTAGGTTTTTACATTTTTCTCTTGTGGAGTTTGGTCAGTATTTCGGCAGCATTGCTCTCTCCGAGCAGTTGGTGAAACAGCCAAGTGCAGGAGAGTGATCGGCTCAGGGTTATACAGGTGGATCTGGGATCCTCATGTCAAGTTCCCTGTGTAGATGCAGTGCCACAGTTCATATTACTGATTGCATCTTGTGTTTATAACTATTTTTTTTGACTACATCAGGAAATAAATCTGCATGGACATAGATTCACAGACCTTGTATACCAGTTGTACTGTCAGGTCTCATTTAGTTGCTCAGAATTTGATCATTGATCATCAAATTTGGGCATCAAGCATGAAAAGTTCAGTTTTCTGCTTTCTTTGGATTTGTTTGTGTGGTTTTGTTTTTGTTTTGGGGGTTTTTTTTGGTTGCTTGGTTGATATTTTTTGTTTGTTTTGTTTTTCTTGGGGGGAGCATTTCAGTGTGTTTGTTTTTAAAAAGAGAGGTGTGGTCAGTGTGCAGACCAAAAGGCAAAAGTAAAATAGTGTTTGCAAAGCAGAGGTGCAGAAGTGTTTTGTTATACAGAGGTACAGCTTTGTGCATTCGGTGCTGGAGGTTTCTGTCTCTGACTTTACTGTGTCTGTGATGAGGGGGAGCAGTTGAATAGACAAGTAGGCAGATAGTCTTGGTGATGAGGGGGTCTCCCCTCACTGTCCTTTGCCTCTTCCGTGTGCCCTGTCCAACAGCCTCTGTGCTGTGAGGAAGTTACCTACTGAAAGGAGCACATTTTGTTGTGCTACAATAATTTCTGTGAAAAAACAGTGCAACTCATTTGCAAGAACTCTTGAAATCAAAAATATCCTCCTGTGGTCACATTTCTTACGTTTGAAAACAGCATGCTAGTAAACCTTAATGACATGATCAGAATTTGTTCTTTCTACTAGTGTGAACAAAACATTTTATAGGAAATAAATTTCACTTCTATATATTGTTAATATTTTTTTTCCCAATCTGTTTATATAGTTTGAAATCCCAACAAGGTCTCTTGGTAGACTTCTCTGCTTTCCCACAAAAATTTATAGATCTGCTTCAGCAATGCATTCAGGAACAGAACAAAGACACCCCAAGGTAGGTTATAAGCTTGTGCCGTGTTACTCTGTATGTACGTGTTGAGTTCTTAAAATACTTGTCAGTCCCTCAGGCAGAGAAGAATCAGTAGAACAAGGATAATTTAACGTGCCCCTGTAACAGACAAAACCCAGCTCTCGGGAGGACTGAGCGGTGGAATTGGTGTCTAGTAACAGTCTCTGCATCTGAGTTGAAGCTGGCAAGCTTCACAAGCTGGCAGATGGGCAAGAATGCAGTACTGTTGGTTTTGGGTTTGTTCTGTTTTGTTTTCTTATCTTTTAATAATTTAATGCTAGAGAGCTGATTTGAAATCGGTGGAGTGAGGTATAAATCATCCTGTTTCACAGGAGAAGGCAAGGTTATAAGGCATTCTGACAATGATTTATTTTCCTTCCTTTCAGTATTCAGGTATTAAAATGTGAGGGGGGAGACCTGAGATGTAGTCTTCCTTTTAGTGGCCTTTTGATATGTTATTTCTGTTTGTGTGGGTAGTGAGGAAAGCCCCTATACTCAGCTCCACTCCAAGTACTCGGGCTATTTCCTGAGCATGTCCTGTGGGCTGTGGATTTTACTTGTTTGTAGGATACCTAAAAGTTAGGGGTCTGTTTTCCTTTTGAATTTGGTTACAAAGACCCTACTTGGTTTTGCACTCCCAAGTCCAAGATGAGCTGCTGAAAATTTTACAGATAAACAAACTGGTTAGTTTTGTACATTCCTTATTGTAGGGTGGAAGCATTTTAGTTGATTTTTTTTTTTTTAGTATTAACTGTGACATAGGGATTGAATTGTATAATTCTTTCTCAAACAAAAACTGGACAGCCTTTTAATGCACATAAACAAATACATTTTACTTGGAAATAGCTTGTAGGATCTAAAGGTAGTTTCAGAAAAAGATATGCTTAACATTTGATTATTTTGGTTTTTCCCCAGGTTTTTGCTGCAATTAGTTTCTTCAGCACCTGCTCTAGATCACACGCCTGTCTCTTTAAATGTAGTGGAGACCAATCCTTTTAAACATCTTACCCATCTTTCTCTAAAATTCCTACCAGGAACTGATGCAGAAATAAAGAAGTTTTTAGCCAACTGTTTGAAATGCCTTAAGGTAAAATGAAGGTTTGTCATAACTGCAATTAGGCCTTGATGCTGTGTGTACTTAAGCATTTTTTTAGTCTGAATGCTTCAGAAGTATGTACCACATTGGTTTATTTTTCCTTTTAGCTCATATATGTCATTGCATGCAGCCACTTGGGTGCACGTTATGAAAACTAAACTATTGCTGTCACTCTGGCAAGGAAAATATGACCTGTGTATTCAGCCAAGCCCTGTCACTTGCACTGAAAGTGAGGTATTTTCCACACACAGTGCATGTGCTGTGCATCTGTTGGATGCCTCTGGATGCCTCAGTGTCTCCTGTGGCACAGCCTGTGCTGATGGACAGAGCAGCTGCAGGAGTAACTTACTGTAACCTTGTCCTCTTGACTCTGCAGTTGGGTGTAGGAAAGCTCTCCATGTAATTGTGAGGCTTATGGACTGCAAGGGGCTTGTAGCTATAAATAGCAAATTAAAATTGGAATGTTGATGCAGTTGGTAGCATACTAGGTTTGATTTCAGGAGAAATTAAAGGTCTCACAGTTTGGCTGTTGTCTGTTCCAGTTTCACAACCTGGGATTTGTATTTCTCCTACTGTGCTGTCATGTTTGTAGCCACCTGATAAACCATTTTAATAACATACATTTAAAGTATTTCAGTTGATTTCTTGTTCACGTCACACCTTTGTAAATAAGTCTTCATGATAAGATACTATTATAAAAGTTTGGTAAAAATTTAATTCAGGGTTTTTACATTGTGGGCTAATGCCATTCTTTTAAATTTATTAATTATATCTTATTCCATATGACATTTAATAAGGGGATTTTTTTTTTCACAAGTACAGTGGGTATACAGTTTCTTAGGCAGCCAATGCTGATTAAATGGAAGCTAAATACTACTTGTATTTTGGGGGCTGAGGATTTGATGTGATGTCAATTTGTACATAGGAGGACAAATTGATGTTGGAAGAAAAGCTTAGAAGAACTGAAGAGGATCTTACCAGGCAACTGAGCTACACTCAACAGGTAACGTAAATTTTTAGCTTTTGTAGGTTACAGTTTTTTGATCTGTGGAAAACGTACAAATGTTTTTGTAGGCTGAGTGATTAGCCACTACCTAGCCAAGATAATTGACTTGGAAGTGAGTGAAAAGAAGAAAACAGTCTACTGTAGCTTTTCTAAAGAATGACTAAAGCCTGCAACTGAAGGATTAAATTTAGTTCTTGCAGTACTAAATCAGAGTTTTACTTTATTTTGTACAGAGGTCTGTGTATACACACACAAATTTAATACTAAATACGTGGTAGTCTGAAGATAAATGATAAATGTACTTTACATAATCAATGAATGGTTGGAAATCCTTTTATTTGGAAAAACTGTGAAACCATGGTAAAAAAAGTGGAAGTCTTGGACTTCAAGTTACTTGACTCCTTTTTGCTTTTTGTAGTCAGCACAGTAATTACTTCACCTTTGGGTTACAAGAGAACGATTCGGGTCAATTTCTGCTATTAGCAAGGTGACTTTTTTGACTGTCATGAAACAACAATTCCATTAAAACTCCTATTATGGAGCTTTTTTGGAGAGGAATATTTGTTTACAATTTCAGTTTGAGTTACTGCAATGTGTTTGCTGAATTGAAATGCAGAATTACAGATCAAAAAGAGGAAAAGATGCTGCTGAAGAGTTTTTTTTTTTTTTTCCCTACTAGAGTGGTCTGTGATACAAGGGTAGGGAACATCAGCAGGCTGGTTTTTCACTCTGAAGTAGTGGTTTGAAGAAAATACAATTGGAGATGAAATTACTTTATTCACAGTGTCAAAGGTGCTCTTAAGCTTCTCAGTGCCTTACTTTTCCTAGTTACACAACAAACAGATATTTTGGCATCTGATGCTGAAATTTAGACTTTTCTTAATAATTCCTTTTAGTAAGTAACAGTAAAGAATCATTCAGTATTGACTGAAATGCTAAAATTTTTAAAAGTCTATACGCTTTGTCAAACTTAAACAGAGCTTGTCAGAGAAGAGCCGAGAACTAGACAAACTGAAAAATGAATGGACATCATACACTACAACTCTAACCAACAAACACTCACAGGAGCTGACAAATGAAAAGGAAAGAGCTCTTCAGGTATCATGGTGAAAAAGAATTAACAATATTCTTACATGTGAATAGTCAGAATCATTGAATAACTGCTTAATTTCTTTGCTTCCCACAGGCACAAACTCAATACCAACAACAGCATGAACAACAGAAAAAGGAATTGGAAACTTTGCATCAGAAAAGTATTCAGCAGTTGCAGAACAGACTCTCAGAACTCGAGGTCATCAATAAAGACCTAACAGAGAGAAGATACAAAGGAGACTCTACAGTCAGAGAACTGAAAGCAAAACTTTCAGGAATAGAAGATGTAAGGCTTCTTAATTTCTAAAACCAAACTTACTGGTGTTAGAGCATTAACACTACCTGCCTGGGCATGTAATAGAAAATACAGCATATTGAGTTTGTTCATCTCCTCTTCATTCTGCATTATACTTATTATTTAGATATATCTGTTTAAATTACTATTAATTTAAAATACTAATAATTACTATTAAGGTTTTTCTAAAGAATAACATTAAATTCCTTCCCAACATTCTAGGAATGTCAGAGAGCAAAGCAGGAGGTGCTGTCACTGCGTCGGGAGAACACGACTCTGGATGCTGAATGCCATGAAAAAGAGAAACTCATTAATCAGCTACAGACCCGGGTGGCTGTTCTGGAACAGGAGATCAAAGACAAGGATCAGCTGGTTACTAGAACAAAAGAAGTATTAGATGCAACACAAGAGCAAAAGGTTCTTCAAACTTCAAAATAAATTTCTCTAAACTCTCTAGAACCTTCTTAATTGTGGCTTCCATAGGGTAGCAACTGACCGTTTTTTTGAATACAGCAAGTCAGCTTTTAGATGTAGTTAAGGTTCTGAATTATGGCATCAAAAGTATACTGGATTCAGTTTTAATATTGTGGTACTGGAGTACAGTTAGTGGTATTTTTTGTAAGAAAAAAAGAATTGAGATCCTGTGAAATTTGACTGAAAAGCAGGGACTGATTTCTTGTAAGGATAGCTCTCAATTATGGAGGTTCTACTTGAAATCATAAGTGATGTCTATCACAACGTTGTTATATTTTGTAATATTCTTTTTAAGGTGATACTGGAAGAGAGTACAGAGGAAAAACAGAGGCATATTGAAAAACTAGAGACAACAATTAAGTCGCTGTCAGCTGAACTCCTTAAGGTTTGTTCAACCATGACACTTTCCTTGTGAAACATCTTCCTTATTTTTAGGTGTTTATTTTGATAATGTCTTGGGTTTTTTTAATAGGCTAATGAAATTATCAAGAAGTTACAAGGAGACTTGAAAACTCTAATGAGTAAATTAAAATTGAAAAACACAGTAACAATTCAACAGGAAAAACTATTGGGAGAAAAAGAAGAGAGACTTCAAAAAGAGCAGAGGGAATTGCAGGAGATGGGACAATCTCTTCGAGTGAAGGAGCAGGAGGTATTGTGATAAGTTAACCCTCTGTCTTACAAATCCTATTGTATGTACTGTGTTGGGTTTTGTGTGTTTTAACTTATGTAAGGTCTTAAATCTTTCTGTGGAATAGAATATACTTATATGTAAACAGCTATGTTGATTTCCATATGTGTAATATACTTAAATGTGTAATCAGCTTCAGTTTTTTAATTTTAAACTGATTTGTAAGATCCATTCATATGGAAGAAAACTAAATTGTATTAAGAGTACAAAGCAATATAATGGATAAATCAGCATCCTTAAAAGACACATTCATGTAAGGTTGGTGAAGGAAGCAAGAACAGGAACAGAGTGAACCTTTTTCTTCTATTAAGTGTGTTCCCCTGTTTAGAGTCTTTGCATTATTTAATAATAGAAAAATAAAGGTCAGAAAGGATTCTGGCTGTAATCTTGCTGAAATCCTGGCTAAAAGTAGGAGTTTACTTTAAAAGAATTTCCATATTGCTTTTGTAAAAAACTGAGTTCAAACTTCTTTTAGAACAACTTCATAGATGCTTATTTTTGTTGTTGTTTGTAGTTACTAGTAGCTCCTGATGGTGTTATAATTATTATGGGACTATTACAGGTTTGCAAGCTACAAGAACAGCTAGAAAGTACAATGCAAAAACTAGAAGAAAGTAAGCAGCTACTGAAAACCAATGAAAATGGTAGGTTTATACAGTTTCATTTCTCCTTCTGTAAACATGACAGAAATGCTACTGAAAATTAATGGAATCATCTATATTGGGGTTTTTGTGAAGAGCTGCAGTTGCTGTCATGTTTGGAAAACAACTTCTGGCTGTTGTGGGTGTGCAACAGCCTAGAGCTGCAAGTAGAGAAGGCTTCCCTTGGAGCTGGTGCTTGGCATTGTGGGGTGCAGTGCTCAAGCTTGGAGGGGTAGAGGAAACTTCAACAAACGGGCTTTTCATGGCTCTGGGACTCCTAGTGATGCCTCAGCTTAAGGAGGAAAAATAGCCCATCGAACTGTCACTTTTTTTGAGGAAGGGCTAGTTGCCATTTCAAACAACTCGTAAGAGGTAGGAAATGAATTTGAGCTTTTTTTCCCTCTGCAGTGATCAGCTGGCTGAACAGACAGCTGAGTGAAGTTCAGATGGCGAAGAGGATGGACACTTCTGCCAGCACACACGGCGGTGGTAGGGCTGCCTGCTCACCTCATGGCATGGTAAGACAGAGCTATGAATAACAGGGTTGGATGTGGTCATTACTTCTGAAATGTGTGGCCTTAAAAAGGTTTAAAAAAAGAAGTACTTTCATCATCTTTGGGCCTTAAAGTTTTGGGTGGGTGTGGTTTGTGGTTTGGTTTTGGTTTTTTTTGTTTTTTTTTAACAACATAATATCCTGTTGGGTGCTACTTGATGTCTTGGGCCTCATAGGTGAGATTTTTCTGAGTTCTCATTTACATAAAATACACAAGCCAATGCAGAATTGACTTGGAAAAGATGAAGTGCAAGGTGAAGGGGAAAAAAGAGGCATTTTTATGTTGTGAGGTTAGATTACTAATTATCTTAGTATAGACTGAAAAACAAGTGTACTGTTTGAATACTGTTACTAGTGATACTTAAAAACAAGAAAATAAGGGGTAAGAAACATTACCTGCAGTCATTGTTAAATACCACAACTTAGTGGTTCTTCCTCTGTGTTGTGACAGCAGAGATCTGTACCTAGTAACTGATGAGCTGCTTGTTCAGTAATGGAAGGGCACGTTCACACAGAGAGGTCTCTTGATTTATAGCTGGGTACATCCAACACATTAATCAGTTATAGGCTGTGTAGCTTTTTACTGGCTAAGAGTGCTCAACTCATCTCTTTAAAAGTTGCAAGTTTTGCTTAAGCATGTGAATCTTGGAGAAGTGATGTTTTCTTCCCATCAGGAAGAATCACAAGTGTTGGCTTTGTAATGGTGGTGGTTGGTTAATTTTGGAATTTTGAGTCTCTATAAACAATTACTTTAAGGATTGTGTTTCTACTTTATGAATGTATTCTATTTCTTTTACAGCCTGACAGGCCATCCTTTCCAAGCTCAGCAATCAGTCATCCCATTTCTCCTCTGTATGCCTTCCAGAACTTCCTGGAACCAACACACAGCAAAAACACCAGTTCACCATGTCCAGTACCAAAGGCAGGCACTTTGACTTTTTTGTATGATAAGAATGTGACAGCATAAAATACCAAAGCATAGTGTTGTGTCTACTTCTCAAAATACATGAAGTATTTGCTGTATATACTCTCAAGCTCCCTGTCTTGGACATGATCACCCGTGGCTTAATGCTTGTCCTTAGGGTGCTTATTCTCCCAGGCTGTGCTGCACAGCAGTGCTGTGTGAGGTGTAGGATCACTAATCCCTGGGAAGTTTGCTCTCTGAATGCACTCACTGGTGGGGACTGTCAGATCTGGAGAGGAGCTCTTTAACCTGCAGCTCTCTTGTCTCTGCAGGTTCAGTTTAACACACAGCTTTCTAAATTGAATCGATGTTCAGATGCTCAGACAGTCATTGCAACCAGTCATCCAGCAAATAAGGAGAAGTAAGTGTCATCTACTGCATTTTTAGTATTTTTTATTATTATCTTTGTATTTATTATTTTTATATAATTACATATTCATTATGTATTAAGGTATAAATATAAAATAGTTTTTATTACTATAATATATATTATATATATAATATATATATATAGGCTGTTCTTAACCTACTCAGCAATAGTTCAACTTTAAATGGTAAATAAAGTTGTTAGAAACACAGTAGTTTCACTTCAAGTGTTCGAGTCTGTAGCCATACTTGTTGTAATGCACTGATAGCAAACTGCATTTGCTTTAAATTTTAATTAGCCTTTTTATTTCTAGTGGTGATCATTTGGGGCTGGAATCCAAGTATCTCAAGAAAAAAGATGACAGCATTCCTTTACGAGGGCTTAGTCAGAACACGCTCAACTCGGGTATGTATGAAATAGTAGAACTAGACTTTATTTGAAATGTGCTTGAAGGGCAGTGACAGAGGTGGTTCTATGAAGTGTTTGTGCTGTTCCACAGAGTACCTGAGGCCATACGTGCCAGCCAAAGCCCAGCCGTTGCCCAAAGCTGCAGGAACACCGGCCTCGGCTTATTTTCCTGGATAATAGACAGGGTTCTGACAGTCAAAGTCGTCTCTTAACCATTTGGGGGAAGTTTTGAGTGTCCTGTAATAGTGTGTTAATAGAGCATTGCTGTGAACTGACATAATTTTATAAGACAGTTTTCTTTGAGAAAGGTTATCTTGACTGACTGGGGTGATGTTTCAGGGTATGTGAGCCTGAGAAGATAAAGCTTTAAGCAGCCTCAGTGGGACCAACACTGACAGTAAGTTATGGGGCTGTGCAGAATTTTCTCTTAGTATATTGTTGACCCTGTAATGGTCCTAAAACCCCACCAAAGTGCTCTTTTTTATAACAGGTGAGATGTACATTCCCTGAGTGAGAACATATATCTGTGAGTTTCTATTTTTTGACTCCTTTCAGAGAAAGGATGAGGCAAATGGAAAGCACTGGAGAAGAGGGCTGTGCTGCCAGTTTTAGTAATGGTCAAGCTAATAAGTTAGCACAAGTGCCTCACTAATCCTCCCTTAATTTTAGTTTTAAACACTTGCTTAACTTTTGAACCAGCTTATTTGAATTGCATACATATCTAATATTAAAGATGCTAAATTATTTCACTGATGGTATAAAATTAAACTTAAAATGTCTCACTCTTGGTTCCCCTAACTTTTTAGTTAATCTCTCAGAATTACATTCCACAGGCCACCATGCATAAAACATTATAAAGTGAAGTATCTGAATAGGTAACTATTGACAAGTATCACAACATCTATAAGATACTTTATTTTTACAAATCGTACTTTACAGCTGTAAGACTACACAGAACGTTAAGATACTCTAAGTCTACTCAGCTTGCTCTGCTCTCTGGGTTCAAATGCCTGAATCATGTAACAACCCATTTTGTGCCATTTGGTGTCCCCCTCCAGAACCAGTAGGCATGTACAGGCACAGTACACTTAAAATGATTATTTCCATACTTCTGTTACAGATGTTCCATACTTTTTATCTTAGTTATTTAAGTGCAGCCTGAGGATTGTACATTTAAGTGGTTTGTTTTGCTGTGTGAAATGTGTACATTTGTTTATAAATCAGCACCATGTTAATGTATATTCACTGGTTTTGTCATGTGTAAGTTTCAATGGAAATATTAAATGTTTTTTATCAAAAGCTCTGATTATTAATGTTTTAAGGGTACTAAACCAACATCTCCATTGTACCGAAATTCCCAGATGAGGCAGGTGCCAGAACAGCACTATTTATTCCACCCTTGTCCTGCAGTTTCCTTTCCCCACCCGCTGTACAAATTCCCCCCTGGCAGCCACCCTGTGCTTACAGCCCCATTTCTAAGGGTCCGTTGGTGTAAGTGACTGAACTTGCTGTTTGTCTCCACCTGCAGATGAGCTGCTGTCAATCAGAGGGTGGCAGCTTTCCAGTCTCCCAGGCCTCTTCACAGCAAATACAAAATAGAAGCTTAGTGGGCCAGGGCCGACTGATCCCTGCAGCACTGGAAAGGGTGGCTGTGTGTAACTAACTGACCTGTTTCTTGGAGCCTGGATCTATGGCCATCCTGTTGCCTTTGCTCCCCCAGGAAACAAGGAGCCAGCTGCAGCCAGCCTGTGCTGCTGGATAGCAGGGATAATTCCAAGGCTGCTTTATATCTGACACATAAAACCTGCTGCACCTGTACTCCAGCTGACTTTGCTCATCTGCTGAAGTGTAACACACGTGCACTACAGCACTTCAACTAAGGTTTTAAGAGACGTTAACAATTATTTAAAAATTCATTAAAATATTCAACTTTATTAACAGTATATTTACATATCTTTTTTCCTGCTCTTGGTCAACCATGGTGAATGTTCAAAGGTAAAAAAGCATTAAGCAATAACCACAAGATGAAAACATTTTAAACCTATACAATACTTTATACACAAATTTATACAAAGGAACACTTAAATAATACAACTGGACACAAAAATATACACTTTTAGAGAAATTCACATCAGTAATTGTATATAAAGCTCTCTTCTGTACTAAGGGTCCTGAAAATTTAGGACTAAAACTTTAGCTCTGTAATGCAAAAGGGTTATTGTGACAGTCCTCAAAGGCCACTATATAGCACACGGACAGATTCAAGGCTATCAGCTTATAGTTCAGTCTGTGTTTTCAAGTTTTGAGGTCCTTATGATTACGCAAACTTCAGAAATATAGTGGTATAATAAACGGTGCGTAGGAAAGCAGAGTTTTAGAGCCAATATTAAAATTTGTAGGCTCAAAACACCCACTTACTATTTAAACAAGTGTTTGACACTACCGTTTATTCAAAAATAGAAAGAGTAAATGCACTTACATAAAAAATAACTTTTACTGTTCAGCAAGCGTGCTCATGTGATTTTTGTATTAGTACAAACTTAAAAAAACCTGCCATGTGACTTTTAAAAGAAATGATACCAATTTACCTTCTTCCTACTTGAGTACATTTACATTAAGGCTTTGAATCAACTGACCCAAGATTTTAAAACGAATGGGTCCACACAGATGCCAGTATGTCTCATTGAGACGTAGCGTGACTAGAATTAAAGCTCACCACCGTAAGGAAACAGAAGGACACATGCTCATGCCTGGACTCTACTTTTTGTCTCTGAACTAGAATGTAAAGTTAAGTTTAGCAGTAACAGTATTTCATGGCAACAGACGAGTATGTAACAGTTTGTTTATAAAAGCAAGTAAGTTTTTAGTTCAATGGCAACATCTTTGGAGAAAGCTCCTGTTTTAATTCCTACAGATTTCATGCAGAAAGATACTTCTTAAGATTACCTTAAGAAATTACATTTTGATGGAATTGGAATGTGTATCCCAAACTGCTGATGAAAAGAGTCCAAAAGGTCTTCCTGGATTTTCGTCATACGTTTGTATCTTGCAGTAATGGTTCTTTAGCTTCACCAGGAGCTTGTGGGCTGTGGGGATGGCCATGGCTGCCACAGTGTTTCTTCCAGTTGCTGGATCGTACGTTTAGGTTTGTGTGTTCGGGAATAAACAAGGCAACAAGTAGTGCCAACAGCACAGAGCACGCTCCAAATAAGAATGGGGGTCCAGGAATAATGGAATTCTGAAAACAACATGTTGTGGTGTTACTGTTGTTAAGGAGCCCTTAAATGCACATTAACAGACTACAGTTGCTAATTATCCCAATTTCTGGAGTGGGAAGAGTTGTTTCTGGATACACTTGTCAATACAGTGGAGTCTTTTACAAATAATGTGAAAACAATGTTACATCCTAACATTTAGGACAAGGGAGCACATGATTCTTATTAACGCCTGCCATCGTCCTTTGCTAGGGCAAGTTCTTCCTGCTGAGTTTCCTAAACAAATTAGTATCTATTAGAAACTAAAAAAAATAGAGAGGTTGGTTAAAGGACAACAAAACCAAAACATGCACTACTGGTACACTGTTGGTATCAGTCCATCCTTCC
This sequence comes from Corapipo altera, assembly GCF_003945725.1. NCBI lineage: Eukaryota > Metazoa > Chordata > Aves > Passeriformes > Pipridae > Corapipo > Corapipo altera. The sequence continues at coordinate 1,209,754 of NW_020884905.1, forward strand.
CTCTAAGTGTTCTGCTCACAAGGGTCACAGTTGTCTATGACTATCAGCTGTATCTACTGGAAAATTAAACTAAACCAATACATCTGTTAAACAAACAGACCAACAACCCTGCCCAAGACAGACTCAAGAACGTCTTTCTACACCCTTCACTTACAGTTATTGTAACTGAACGTCACACAGCATCAAACTCAAGAACTGATGGGCACGTGATCCCTTCCTAACTTCTTTTTTTTGGAAGCAGTAAGTAAAAAAAAGAAACATACCTGTTGTAAATGGTATTGTGCAACCACACTACCTCCTGATGGTGATTCAGGCATGGGCAGTTCATTCAATTCAACGTGAAATATATAGAATATAAAACCATAAAGTGCTGGTCCCAAACCATTACACAGTCCTCGAATGCCTGTTATCATCCCTTGAACAACACCTGGGAAAAGCAAAATACCCTGTTCTCATCTATCTGTATTTATACATATATAATTAACTATTTCTAATCAATCAGTAAGACTTCCCCTTCAAACTGATGCAAGCAGGAAAGCTCTAAATGCTGTTGCACTATGTGTAGCAATAAACAAGGGGTGCAAAAAGCTTGTCATGGTACATTCGAGTGGTTTTTCCATCTGCCTCTAGCACACAGCAGTACTTGCCATGCTGAGCTCATTCAGAGGCCAGGAGATAGACAATATCCCTGCTGTCACAGTCTCACACGAGAGAGAAAGCACTGCATGCAACAGTGAGGAAAAGGAACAGTGCATTAAGTCTGCTGAATATTTTGCTACTGCTGGGACCTGATGAAGGTTTTCGCTCTGTGCCACAAGTACGAGATAGACACACTCTGCACCCTCCAAGCCATGTGGATTTAACACGTGGTGCCCTGTGCTCAGGAGGCTGCCCAACGAGCAGCACGACGAGACCCCAGTGTTTCTGTCTGCACAGTATTCTGTGACTAGAATTCCAAGATCCAGGAAAAAAACCTACCCTGCTGGTCGGCATCAGCAGTCCGTGAAACCAGGGCACTGACAGCTGGGAAAGTAATGCTGGACATGGCTGCCACGGCACCGGCTGCCCACATCATCCTGCAAAACACACACTGGGATCACTGCCTGGCGGGGCTGGAGCTCTGCTGGGAGCACATAAATGCTGGCTATACCTCACACACACTCGGCTGTCTCCCTTGGATAACGGGTAAAATGCAGACAAATACTGTACCATGCAGAGACTGAAATGCAATGTACTTACCATGGTTCTGATCCAAAGCCGTACCACGCAAGCTGCAGTATTTGAAATCCTAGGCCCAGTAGGATGGTATTTTTATTTCCAATGGACCGCATAAGTAAGCTCAAAACTATTGTCTAACAGGGGAAAAAGTGACAAAAATAAAATCAGAAAAATAACATTTTATTCTAAATGTTAAACACAGATGAGTTGATGAGTTAATTAATTAAAAACACAACAAAACCCCTGAAAACATTTTATTCTCAATGACAAATATATGCAAATAAAGGTTTTAGAGTAAAATTCTCCAGAAGCAGTAGTTGCCTCTACCCAAAAAATAGCAATTATTTAGCAAGTAATATAACCAAACCATCACGCCTTCTTTGATGCACAAAAGATTTAGTTTTCCCAACACAATACATATCAGATATTAATGAGCTAAACCCTGGTTGTCAAGTACTTTTTCATCTATTATAGAGTGTTAATCAATAGTTAGAGATTTGGAAAAGACCAGCTATAGAAAAGGTGAGTGACAGTTATGGAACCACAGTGTTCCCAAAGTTCTCCACAGTGCTTCATTCTTTTGAACTTAGCAAATCAATGACACACAGAGCAATAACTGACCTGTGCAATAATGGAAAGAATCCCAAGGACTGCTATAAATGCTGCAACACTTTCAGATGAAAATCCCATTATCTATATTAAAAAAAGGCAATTTGATTACTAATCATAAACCATGTATCAGGATGTCACAAACACAGTGAGAAAACACACAACACAGAAGACCAGTATTACTCAGCTCCTCCTTAACTTAGAAAATCTAAGTCGTGGGGTTAGGAGATTTTTTATTACATAAAGCAAGTATACAAAAATAAAGGAGCATAAATTGAAAACAATTAAATAGTTCTCTCAAAAAATAAAACCAGTTTTAACATATTGAACCTTGTAGTCCAAGAATAATGAAAATAACTACAAAATACAAGAAATTGTTTTAGAGCTCATGTCTTTCTATAAAGAGAGAAAAACAGAACAGCAAGAGGACTTAAATCAGCTGCTGGAAACTTTTAAATTATACTAGTTATCTACACCTTTCATACTAACTCAGCAATTCTGAAAACTTTCCTAAATTCTGTGTATTTACTTTTGTTCAAATCCATACCAAAACATTACATTACCTGTCTGAGGTATAGGAAGAAGCTGGAATATTGACCTGCCTCTGGGAGGTAGGAAAGAAAGACTGTTATGCAGATTAGCAGCACAATGGAGTCCTGGCCGACTTTCTTCAGTGACTGTGGCAAGAAAAAAGTATAAAACATTACAAAACATTCAATCTCCTTTTTCAGAAATTGTCCCTAGCTGGGATCTGAAAAGCCCGACAATGAAGCTGTTATGTGGTACCACCAGAGCATTCCCTGCACGTTTAGCAGGATTGCTGGCAAAAGTATTAACAGTGGAACAAGGTCAAATTTAAAAAAGAAAGGCTTTGTTTTTAGGCTTGAAACACAGTAAATTCAGCCTCTTCCCTTTCTCTGAAGCTCAACATCTCCAAATAAGAAAATATTCCCTATTTAAGTAGCTTACTGCAAAAGGGTCAGCCTGCTCCCACGAAATGGGTGCTCCCCAGGATGCTGGCCTCATCTTCTCTGGCAGCGATTCTGGTACAGCAACAAGGATGAAACAAATGTCCAACAAGGCTATTGCTGTAGCCAGGACCACAACCAGGCTGTCTCCGTACACTCGACCAAGGTAGGCACCGATAGCAGGGCTGGTGACTAAACTTGCCGCAAAAGTTGCTGAAACCTGGAACAAAGCACAGCTGGTAAGACTTCAGTGACACAAGTCAGCAGTGTTATTACCCACACCTCCTCATCTTCAGAGGCCTAACCATTTTAATCAGGCAGTGATTAAAAGTAGCCTTTTTACTGTCCCTATGTGGTAGCAGCTCTGTGTTTCAGAAAATCACAGGTTTTCAAGAAAACCCTTTTCTGATAACTGGACAGCAATGTGAGGCTCGCAGCACTCTTGCATGTACTGACATAACTGGGTTTAATTAACTCTGGAGTCTGCCGATATCTCTGGGAAGAAATGAGCTGTATTTAATTTAGAAGCAAAATATTCCAAATATACAAGACTGGATGACAGGAACAATTAAGTGGAAAAACCTGACTCCAAACTAAAATCAACTCGCCACAGAAGAAACAAACAGGCAGCTCTGAAAAGCGCTACAGACTGAAGGGTTTAGTACTGCATAACACAGGAAAATAGCCAAAATAATACCTACCAAACCATAGGCCATGCTTCTCTCATGTTCTTGGGTTATGTCTGCTACATATGCAAAAACTACAGAAAATGTCACTGCAAAAACTCCAGACACGGAGATAACAGCGAAGTACCACCTAAAACATGATAAAAACGTTAGAACAGCCAAATAGAAACAGAAGGTCTATTCAATCCAAGTGCAGTTCAACAGTAAATCACTCTGTCCAACTTATCCTGACAATTTATTGAGATAATCCTGGATAGAGCTAATGTGAATGTGTCTCGATAGAGTCGTGTAACTCCTCAGTGTACCGAGTACAAACGGCATGCTTTTGTAACACACACAAAGTGCTGCTGTGATTAAGTACTACTGGGAAATGAGGTGTTCAACTAACAAATTCAACTGATTTATGACCCAAAGTGAATTAGGGACTTCAGTATTTTGAGAATCTGGTCGTGGAAAGGCCTCAACATTATGTATATCTTTATGCTACAGACACTAGCATTTGGCATTTGAAACCTTAATCTACACTTAGAAACAAGCTCCTTACAAAGAGGGACAAACAACCTGTGTGACCAGGGAGAAAGTGGGAAAAGCTGACAGAGCTCCCTGAACAGCTGGTGCTGCCCCACATCAGTGCAGGCTGTGCTGCTGCTGCTGCCACATCCTGAGTTCATGCCTGCCTGGCGGATGTTCCAGCCAGTTAGGAGGTTACTAACTTGCACACAGCATGAAAGGTGGTGGATTTTAAAATTTGAGAAACAAAAGGATAAAACTGCAGCAACATTTTATGTTACAAATGGTTACTTCATACTCACATAAGGTCAGATTCTGATTTCCACACAGCCAGTTAGTATTTGAGTACTGTGACCACACTACAGACCTGCCCAGTTTACTGGAGAGCGTTCTCCCAGTGTTTGTACATGTGCTGGAGCAGGACTAGGGCTCACAGCACACAGATCAAAGCCAGCAGCTGTTAAAATTCTGACCAAGGTGTTTGGCCTCATGGCAGCTGCTTCAGTTTGACTGTTCCCCCAACTTTGCATGGAAGTAATACAAAAGCCTCAACCTCCCATGAACCATAAATAACATTTATTGACAATGCTACAAACATATGCATTAGATGCAGCCCTAACAAGAAAGAGCCAACCTACTGTGAAAGAATTTACTAACCATGGGCTGATCTTCATTAGTGGTATTGGTGCACAGGTGAAAAACACTGTTAGCAGCAGGAAGGACTTTCGTCCCCACACATCAGACAGGGCACCTATGAGTGGGGCACTGAGAAACGACAATAAGCCCTAAATGAACAAAACATTTTAAGTTAGAACTGAGTGGTTAGAATTGTGACAGCTGACCACACCACATCTGAGAGCGGCCTGAGCTCTATTTTGATTCAAGTCAACGACTACAGTGCAATGCATCAAAGGCAGTGTGACTAAGCATCACTGATCTTCTATCCCATGTCTGGTTACATAAAATTTGAGATCTGTTACCCCAGAACTACATAAAATTCAAAACACAGATCATCCAGTCATACTAGCAGTTTTAATAACTGTGTTTTATAATCTTATCTATTTAGAATTCACATAAACCTAAGTAATTGAAAATACCCTACTGGAGCAACAAGCTCCAAGTAAAAAATTATCAACTTTTACCACCATATGCATCATCTGGGATTAGTCAACTACCTTTTTTATTTGCTGAACCCAAACAGCAGATACAGACCAAGCAATACCTTACTAGAAGCGAAGTGATGTATATTTGCCTTGTTACAAGTAATTTACTCCCCTGTTTTAGTTATACTGCAAAAGCCATATTGAAAAACCTCTTGAATATTTCACCCAATTGGCATTCATTTCTATATTCATCCCACCATTCACTTTAAACTGTACTTGTGATTAACTTCTGTCAGCTTACCTTTACTCCTTGAATTAGACCATTCATTAGAAATGTATGTTTTGGGAAGGTTTCATGCAAAACCTGGAGAAGAAATATGAACACTGTCATTTACACAATAGTAGCTACAAATATTGCTCATGATACATCCAACTTTATGATGCACAGAACTTTTTTATTTTCACAGAATACAGAAGAAGGAAAAGACAAACCACAAATAATGTATTTCATCTCTAATTTGCATGGAAGGTAATTTGGGACTTCAATGTCTGAAATCTAAATAGACCACAGAGAACTTAGAAAATCATCTCAGACCACACTTTTCACATGGTACTGTGCCATCTGTTGGGAACTGGGGAGAGAGGGAGGAGACATCACCTCACATTCTGAAGTGCCTCCCAGCTCGGTGAGCAGAGCCCAGAAATGCAGGTCTCTCAGTGGGACTGGTGTCAGTGAGAGGGATTCCCTTCAGTAACCAATGTGCCATCTATACCCAGGACACTGCTCATGGTTAACATCAGCTTTCAGAGCTGCACCAAGACTGCATTTTAGGTGGAGCCTGCTTGAAGATTTTTAAGCCTTCGCTCCTTTTAATTTGTCAGCATGTGTCACTCACAGATTAAATCCAAATTAAAAGCAACCAACTACATGACAAAACTATTTGGTACAAACATGTTGGTATGACTGTCTCACTAATCACAGGGAAGCTCTGACTGGTGCAACAGGGTCTGTGCTCTGAAGCTTCTGTTTAAAACACAGCCAGGTGAGCAAAGATCTCCCTACCTACACACATACACATGCTTGCATAATGTTACCAAATTTGAAGTATTTTTGTCTTTATATTTGTAATGTGCCAACTTTTTGTGGCAACTTGAAAGGAAAGATAACTGCATTGCTGTCTTATTGACTGCAATCAGAAAATACTTACGTGTAAGCTTGAGTGTTAGCAGACTTGCACGTAAACAGCTATGCTACACCATTACCCTGCTTTAATGAAAGAATTTGAAATTTTTGATACCATCTAAAAATACAGAACTTTTTACTTGCACAACAGAGCAGCTCAGTGATACGTAATTTTCACTTAATTCAGAAGATGCCAAGTGCCTTTGTAGTGATTGCCCCATGTCCTGTACAGTGAGAAAAAGCTCCAGAGAATCACTTACCACCAGAGTGGGAGCTGTCAGGAGTCCCCAAGCAAAAAACTCCAAGAAGATTACAATAACGGCATGGTAGACACTAGGTGAGCCTATTCCTTGAGGCTAAAACAAGAGAAAAGAGAGGTGATAAAAACATCTAACCATCTATCAGAGTAGTGAGAAATGCATTTGAACACTAAAAATAGAAGGATTAACAATTAAACAGGACTCAAAACTTGGGAATACAGTTACTCCAGCTAACTGGTGAAATTCCTTCTTTTAACCCCTTGGTGATAATGTCCTCAAGTGTCTTAATTTGAAGGATTCTGCAGAATCCTCCACTGCCATCTCTAAATATTAACCACTTATACTGCCAGTCTGGTAAATAAGGATGCTACAGGGAAACCAGACTCTTCTTTAGAAGATCAGTTTATTCTCCTTGAGAAAATTGCTGAGGTTTACACAGTGCCACATGGAATCAAGTTTTCACGATTCCAAAACATAGTAGTGTTTACACTCAGCTATCCCAAAATCTAATTACCTGGTCTATCAAACAGCTCTATAGCACTTCTGTTACTAAAAGGCATCACTGCTACAAAACTTTGATAGCTCTAAATCAGGAAAGAAACCAAAATAACAAACACCAGAAGCAAATCTCAGGAACAGCACTGAATAGTGCTCCTAAATAGTGAGTGCAGGCCTGTGAATTACAGGGTGTTCAAATGCAGGAAGAGATACAGATGAAAGATTTGACATAAGGAACTTCAAATTCTTCAGTGATTTAGTAGAATCAGAAGTAGCTTTTGAGAAGAACAAAAGGAGCATGGGTGGGACAACCTGCTCATCTTGTAGCCTCTCAATGCTGTCAAACAACATGCCACAGTGCAACATTTGCAAATTAAGGATATGGTTCACTAATTATTTTCATGTGAAGGCACTATGAATAACTCATCAGAAATCTCATACGCATTCTTTAAACTCAGAAGTGCTGCCTTAACATGTACTCTCCCAGCTTTGTAAGTAAGTTACTACGAGTGGTACTGATGTGATCAGACCTGACATTACACTGAGCACACACAGCCTAAAGACCTCGGCTGCTTCCCAAGAAGGCTCACTGGGATCTTATCAATGTGTGTAAGTAGTTGACGGGAGGGAGCAAAGACAAGAGCCAGAAACGTCTCAGAGGTGTCAGTAACAGGACCGGAGGCACACAGTGAAATACAAGAAATTCTACTTAAACCTTGAACAAGGACCCCCTGAAACAGGCTGCTCAGTGAAGTGTGGAGCCTCCATCCCCCAAACCTCACCAGACACAGCCCTGAGCAAACTGCTCCAGCTGACCCTGTCTGGGGTAAGACAGTGGGGTAGCTGGATCAGAGATGTTCAGAGGTGCCTTCCAGCCTCATATACTATACAACTCCAAGTTGCAGTTCTGTAATATTAGAGTCTTTCTTTTATTACGAGATTTATGCAAGCCATACCTAGCTTTTCTTTCCAGATTCCAGTATTTCCAATATAGAAAAAATAAAAAGTTTATTGAACAAACATAGGAAATAAATACAGAAAACCTCACTGGCTACTCATCCCTCTTGCTAAAAAAGATCACAATTTTTAAAAGTAACCATATCAATATGTAAAAGGTGAGTTACAAAAGTACCAGAGAATTGTGTTATTTTTCTTTCTGAAGCCCTCTTCAGTAAATACAGACATACCATACAGATATTCCTGCTATTTCTTCATCCTACTCTCCTAAGGAGGTACATTAACAGTCTTTTTAGGTACAGAAAGTGGCTATAATTATCTTCTCTTCCCACAATTCCTTTCCCTTTCCACCCACAATCCTTATTTTAGCTTTGGGTTAAAAATTTATCCAGCTCTGCACAAACTAAGTATCATCATTACCTGTTTGGCTCGATGTCATAAAATCAGAAAATCAGGTTGATTCCCATAGCCCCTGGATTCCTGTCATGTTACTGGCTTGTGACCCCCCAAGGTATGACAGATGGCGAGGTGGGTGTCACAAACCATCCCCATCCCTCCAAGCACAGGGGTCAAGAGCACCTCTATTCACAGCAAACACGAGCTCATGGGCCATCTGTCCCCGTGCTGCCTCGTCCCGTTCTGGGCAGCTCCTCACAGACCACACGCACAGACCCAAACAGCAGAACGAAACCAGGGGCTGTTCTGCACAGCTGAGCCGCTGGTGACTTCAGAGACACACAGGCAGGTGACTGCTGCCCTCTGCCATGTCATCCAGCTGTAAGCAACAGCAACAGATGTTTCCTACGCAGCGGCAGAAACAAACAGAGGTGACATTTAGATCACTAGGGTTAAATTTCCTTGCTTTCTTATTGCTAGTGGTCTCTTGCCACAGGTACTATTAAAAAAAAAAAAAAGTAGTTTAGTGACATTTAGATCATCCCCCCATAGCCATTTTTAAAGGTGGCTGCAACTATAAAGTAGCAAAAATGCTCCTGAGGTGAAAGAGAAAGGGAAGGATATTAATAAGCAGATAAATGGCAGTGCATTAATATAATTCATGTGCATTCAGTCCACAAGATTTCAGCACCAATCTGACGTACCCTCCTACCCCAACATGTACAGTGCAGGCACTGGGTGTTCAGCCCTGTCCTACTCTACCAACCTGACCCCTGTGCTTTGTAAATGGGCTGACATGTAATGTAATGACCCAAGTGCAACCAAATCAGATGGCACTGATATGAGATAAAAGATATGGAGTCCTCGTGTGAACAGGCTGGAACCAAGATGTCCAATCAAGAGTAACAGCAACCCTTCTCTGCAACCAGGTACCCACAGCAAAGTGTATTTACATCCAGCTAAATCTGTGGCACAAAACAGTGCTCTAGGAATGCCCTTTTTCCTGGTAGAGAGAAGATGTCCTTTCCACATCAGAACCAGTGACAATTACATTAGGTTTGACTGAGGTTCCCCATCAGAAACTCTTTTTGTCTATGCCACTGCCTCATTAACCAGCTGTATATTCTTGGTGGCTCGCACAGTTTTCTTTGATGTCAAATAGTTTCAAAATAAACCAATCAGTCTGGAAACTGTACATGAAGATACTTGATTAATTACTGGTTTGCCAGTGGGAGACATTCAAGACATGGGGGACATTTTCATGTACCTGTTTCCCACAGTGTCACACAATGTGCTGGGTAACAAAGGAGCTGACGACAGAGCACTGAAGGCTAACTAACAGCAAACATTAAAAAAAAATCCATGCATAAAGTTTTTGCTGTCATTATAAAGAATACTCTGCTATACCAGACCTCTTAACTTTAAAAATGTATATAAAACAAATAAATTCCAAAACATTTATTTGAAAGCAGAAAGTATCACAAGCTGAAATTTCTTACCTACCAACAATCTACATACTTTCATCTAGTGTTTATGGCCCATGTTTCCACTGTTTTAAAAAACTGAAAATCATACAGAACTAACGCAAGTTTGCATTCTGCTTTTGGAACTGGTGGGAGCCACCCAATGCTGCACTACAAATATCACTAAATGCAGTTAATTGTAACATCCTTTCTCCTCTCCTCTAGCAAAAGAAAGTTAAAGTTGAGAGGCAAAGGACATTTGGAAGTATATTGTATCTTAACCAATGATTACTCCAGAGAGAAATGATGAAGCACCATGTCCCCTGAGTAACAGCATTTACTCTGCTTCTACTATTCATACTAAAATACTTGCATTTAACATTTGTACAAAGTAATCTCATTAATTTCCATCTTTACAAAGAAAGGGAAAACGTGTCCTGGAAAACACCAACAGCCATCAATGGAATTAGTTTTGCTTCTTAACACTGAAGTAAACCAGACAGATGGCCACCACTTCGACGAACAAGTATGGTGACTCTGAAACCTCCCTTTCCTCCACTGTTGTTCCAAAAAGACAAACTGAAGGGGTATCAGCAACCTAGCCTGTCAAGATGTCTCTTATGTGAAATTATGACACTGTATTTAGAAGAGAGCACACGGAAGCTGCATAATGTTACACAGTGGAAAAAATCCAGAGGCAACGATACACCGATAGTCATGCCACCCATCAATTAAAAAAAACCCAAAAAACAAAAAACCCCCAAAACACAAATTCAAACAAACCCCAAGCTCCAACAGCCAAAAACACTTAACAACTTCCCTTCTTTTTAAAATTTATGTATTCAAGAGGAAGCAAGACAGCGTGAGGAACTGCAAAATCCTTCTTCCAGGTGCCCTTTGTGGGACTTCTCAGGTGCTGGAGCGTGTCCCCCTCGCTGGCCCGTTCTGTCCCGGCCCACGGGCACGGCGATCCTGCCGGCGGCACCCCCGCCTTGCGCGGTCCCGCTCCGAATCGCGGCCAGGGCGAGGCGGGTCTGGACACGCCCCGCACCCCGGGGCGGCCGTAACGCCCCGCCGGGCCGGGGCCCAGCGGCTGGGGCCGCACTCGCTCCTGCGCCCCAACCCCGTCCCGCGCCCGGGAACAGCCCCTACGGGCCGGACCAGCCAGCCCGGGCCTAGGAGGTGCTGGGGCACCGCCACCAGCGCGGCTGCCGAAACCTGTGGGCCCACCGGGCCCTGCCCGCCCGATGCCGCCCCCACCCCGCCGCGCTGCCCGGGGCTCCCCGGCCTCTCCAGCTGTGCCCCGGCCTCACCGTCCCGCCGTCTTTAATAATGATCTTCTTGGCCAGCATGATGCTGCGGTTCACGGCGCGCTTCTTCTTCTTGCCCGCCTGGGTCATTTTACCATCGCCCCCGGGGGGCGGCACCCGCGGCAGCCCCGCCGGCCCCTCCCGGTCCCTTCGGGCCTCGGCTCCCTCCGTCCCGGCCGCCGCCGCCGCCGCCGCCGCTCACGCGCCCGCCGCCATCTTGCGCTGCCCCCGCCGCGCGCGCAGCCCGCGCCGCGCATCACGCGATCGCGCCATTGGCCGCGAGCCGTCACGTGAGCGTGGCCCCCGCCCCGCCCGCGCCGGGAAGGGCGGGGCTGGATCGGGAAACCGGGCCTGGGGAACGGGAGCCGCAGACAGCGCCCGGCCTCGCGCACCGGGACACGCCGGCGCGCACCGCGCTCGCGCTCCGCCGCGGCCCCGCGGGAGCCGCAGGTTCTCAAACGCCCTTCCCGGCATCGCCCCCTCCCAGCATCGCCCCCCGGCGCGCCCCCGTCCCCATCAAGCGAGCCGAACCCGCGGGGGCTGCCGGGGAGAGGATCGACGGAGGGCGGCTCGTGCTGGACATAGCTGGCATTTCTAGAGCCAAAGCACACGGCCACACATATAATTAATCCTAAAAATCCAACCCGGAGACATTCTGTTTCCCTACTATCAAGATTTAAACTTAGTTTATGAAAGCTCCAGCACCTTCAAATGGGAGGGTCATTCCAGGTTTTGATTTACCTCAGATAATAAGGATCGGCTTTCCCACGGCAGCACGCCCATAAGCGGAGAAGAAACGTGTACTAGAGCACTATTAGGTTTCACGTGGCTTATAAATGCCTTCTCTGCTGATATCTTGCAGTGCTAAACAGAGCAACAACTGTCCACATCCTGTACTGCTGCATTAACACCACCAGACACAGCTCTCCATGGTCGTATCCACATATCAGTCTTTTCTCTATGTTCTTTTTCACTTAGTCTTCCATCTCTCAACCCTCTTGCTGTTTATCTCCATCTCAGCTCCTGCGACATCCCTGTTTCCCCCAAAACGTCAGCTACACATGGAGCATCCTCCCCGTCCCTAGCAACAGTGGAACCTCACTCCTGAGGTACAGATTGCAGCTCCCACCGTGTAAACAAAGGGATGTAAATCTCTCACCGCTTAAGATCGAGTAGCCTTAAGTTAAACTCTTAGCCTTAAGATAAGCACCCTCGTCTCATCATAATGCGACTTTTAAGGAATTTAGAACTTCCCGAGGCACAGCCCTACTCAGGGGCCAACAGAGGTACTCATGGTGAGACAAGGGCAAGTAGACTCCGTCTAATGATACAAAGTGTGGGTCAAGTGGGTCTAGGATGTTTGCAGTCGTTGCTATTATCAGTAATTTGTTACAAGTCTTAATGTATCACACCAAATACGTGACAATTCTGTTCCAGAGTTTCTCCCTCCTTCTACTTGAAAAGGAGAGGGGTCCTATAACAGTTTCAAGTCTATCCCTCAGAGTGCTTAGATTTTGGTTGGGAAGTCACACACAGCCACATATGTGACATGTAAGGGATTGATGTAAAAAAATCAACACAACTACACCATGTCAGCAAAGTCATTTGGTAACTAGGCTGATAAGACAGCTGTTTTACTATCCACACCTTCATATTAGACCAATCCCTCTTACTGATGTCATTATCTCAAAATAAATGCTTTTAAAAATCAAGTTTGATCATGTAGACAAGGCAGATGATTCAAATAATGAAAATGTAGAATAAACTAGATAAATGACTTGCCTTTGCTGTCATGAATTTCAGCCAGTTACATGTTTTTAAATATCAAACTCCACTTACATACACAAGTCCTCACATAATCCACTCTGCCATTATTCAAATGAGACACAAATTCCTGACAAACATTGAAACTCCTGAAGAAGAGAAACAAGAACTGTCTGTTACATCAAAACACCTGTAGTGCCTGACCCTCTCTACTAAGTAAATACATAATACTGCCCGCTAGCTGTAGAGGGCATTAACATCCTTTTGGAAGTAGGATGAAAAGCACAAGCAGATGATGGCTCCAATGGTTTCAGTTAAGACTCCTCAGGAGTGCTTTTAGGCCAAACTGGAAGAACAGTGTCCTCTGCATCCCAGTACTCTGTACCAGCTATGCTCCTCTGTTTAACCAGTGAATAATTAATTCCTGTTACCTAATGGCCTAAAAATTTCAGTTTAAGTCATATTGCATTTGAACAATAAGATGAGAGCAAAACTGACAGAAGGAATGGATAGAAATCAAGTGCCCTGAAAATTGCTGGTGAAATGACCCAGTTTTATTATATGTATCTCTGGAAAGGACAGAGAAACGTGTTATCCATCATCTATAGTAATGTGCTTGTGAACTCTGTTCAGGTCTTTGATATATTGTAAATTATAGTGATACATAGCTCCTTCTAGAAAGGATTACAGTGTTTTACAATCACATCTCACACTATAAGTTGATATTGATACTCAGGCACTCCCTACCACCTCCAGTTCAGGACAAGGAGATCTGGGTTTTCAGACCAGAAGAGCACAGAGAGAGTCACAAGAACACTGCTTGAATGGGATTCACAAGAAGTCATGACACTGGTCAAAAAGAAGCGTGTCTCAGTCAAAATTAAATTGCTGGCAAATTTCAGTAAGTTGTTAAAAGATACCGTTAACAAACCTCTTACAATAGCCTTCTGAATTTTACAGAAAATTATGCCAAAATCACATTCTGAAATTGTACATGTTAATTAAAACATTGTTTTATTTCTGCTAAAATACGCATAAGGCAAACCTCTCCTTTTACAATGCTCTCAAACAGTTTTTTATCATATTCCTAATAAAGGCAGTGCTTAATTTTAACCAGTTTATTACTATAGTGGCATTATCTACATATATAAAAGAAAAAAAATACAGTATTTTACCTCAATATGGATTTTAAGAAAGACTGTGTTAGGTCATGTAAGATGCATTCCATGGTTCAGCAGTGTTATACCAAAAAAAAAAAAAGTCTCCAAATTGCCTGGAAACACCATATAGAACTGTGTTCAGCGTAATCACACATAAATATCGACATCAACATATAAAAACCTAAGACTACCTTAAAAACTTCACTACAACATTTGAATATATGATCTATATTTGGGCTCATATATTTACAATAAAGAACAAAGTTTAAAAAATCTAAAAAAGTGATACTCACAGCAGCAAATACAAACATGTGCTTAGCATAAAGCAATTCTTACTGAGCTATAAATTGCTGATGAAATGCATACAGCTAATTACAGCCAGAATGATGATGGAAGGTTAAAGAGTTAGTTTGTCATGTCTGCTCTCGGATGCAAACATGTAGCAGACATTCAAGAACAAGCACTGAATGGCACCTCAGGACAGACTCTTTTTTCTTCTAGAAAGAGTTATAATTCAGCTACTGAGAAATCATTAGAAAAAGTTAAGATTCAACTAAACAGAAAATTTGGACAGTAACTGAAGCAGAAGATACAATATAACTAATTTTGTTGCATTTTCCCCTGCATTTTTTTTTTTTGGAGTAAAATGTCTTAATTCTAGATATTTAAAAACATATGAGCTTACCTGGAAAGAGCAGAACTCTCTAGTCACTTCCTCTGGGAAATAATCAGCATTGAAAATGAACAAAACTATTAAAATAAAGGCAAGGAAACACTTCTTGGACTTTCTTACAGTAATATACCACCTTAGGTAATGATACATTACCATATACATGGTATAATACCATGTTACAGATAAACATTACCTTCTAATACACAAATATCTCATTCTTACAAAACATAGATTTCAGACAAGAAAACAATGAGTAATCCTCCTCAACACAATATCCAGCAAGAACTATTGTCACCAGGAAGAAAATGAGCAACAAGTTCAAATTTGGAAAATGACAATTGCTTAAATACAACACAACATGCACGGCTGACTAGGACATATATCAAAATATGAAAGTTACTGACAATGAAAACCAGAAGAAAGGCAATATTTCCTTCATCAATTTAAAACCAATACAACAGAATCTATGACAGTATCTTGAATTACAGACATAAATTAAGTTAGGAACACAAAACAATTATGTACTACTAAAAGTGAGAGGACTGTATGAGCAAATGAAATGCAAGCACAGGCTACCAAAATGAGATTTTTGGGGGGAGGGGAAATAAAACAATAGTTACTAAAAAGTTGCAGTAAAAACCGAAGGTGTTATCTTGTAGAAGCTAAATCTAGAAGATTAATCTACCCTTTATTAAAGCAAACAAAAAAGGAGGTTTTCTCATGGTTTGTCTAAAACAATGAAGTTGAATAGAACTTTTATCTCCATTCTTTGAGAAAAAAGATTATTGGGCACTTGCGGACAGTGTAGAAATACAGTGTAAAAAGTTTATTTTACTTTATTAGACTCAAGTTTTTCACTACAGAACTGATTTATTTTGCTTTGAAGACAGTTCTAAATTTATTGTTATTTGACAACTTATCATGTATCCCAGAGATACTCAAATAAAACTACCAAATATCCAAATATTCAATAAATACTAGTACTCCCATTCTGCAAGTCTTAAAAAAAAAAAAATCACATAATTCAAGTTATTGCAAATAAATACCTAGCTACAACTTTTTAAATATTTAAATAAAATTCTGCCAAGTATAGGTTAGCCTGCTAAATATACAACTAAACGAACAAAACCATTATCTAAAAGTCAGAAAAGTAGTTCAGAAAGTCAAGTTTATTTTTGGAAACTTAGACTCTTACAGATTGCTTTTAGGGCAAACTCAAAGCACACCATCCACTACTTCCCAATGCTCTCTCCTAGCTATGTCTCTTTGGTTAGTTAATGAGTTATAGACTTAAAACTGCTTAAAAAAAAAAAAACAAACCCAAATACAAAAGTATCTCAGTGAGAAAATGTGCATATGCTCTCAGTTTGCAAAGGTTACAGAAATCAGTAAACCCTCCTCAAATCCTTTTTGTTCTCACTCTGTCAAAGGCTAAGGAAACACAGTTAAAAATGCAAATTGATTTTTCCTTTACAGCAACAAGTGTATGAAGAGATCTGTCCCTCTGCTTAATAGGACTGTCAGCTGCAAGCATGGAAGAGTCACTGATCTACAGACAGGATTTACTGTTCCTTAGTACAGCGCTGTCTTCCAAAGCTGCATGACATCCTATTCCAAAGCAAAGAGCACATATTCCCATTCTTTCCTATAAACTGATCCTTCCTGACAAATATTGACAGGTGCATCTGAAATATTAAAACTGAGTTCACATATAATAGAGCTCCAGCAACATGCTGATTATTTGGCCTGTTTGGTTCCTTCCTGTACAACTGGCTTTAAAGTGTTCTCAACCTTGTGTTTTTTTGGAGATGTTCCTCAAGGCAGTATCACCTATATCAACTGTAGTATCAACTAAAGTATCAACTGTATCACCTGAACACTTTCAGTACTGCAATTCATGAAATTAAAAGTATCACTGGGTAGGCCAAACTCCAATTCAGATATGACTACAAACCCTTCTCACTTGGCCCCAAGCACCGCTGTGAGCCGCTGTTCCACGCACGCATCTCACCTCCTGTGCACTCCAGTGCAGAAATCACCACATGGAATTTTTCACAGATTTTGCCACATTGAATGCTATAGGTAGAAGATTTAATACTAACACAGGATACCAATTTAGGGTACTACAACATTGGTTTGACTGCTACGTCACAAAGCTCCTGCAATGACAACATGCTGGGACAGATTCACTGTTCACAAAGCTTAGCAAGCCCTTGGCATAACTCTGACAGTTCTTTTAAGTCTTGTTCTGATACAATAAACAAACAAAACCTTGATAACACACCTAATTGCCGACAGAAGAAAAAAATACTGTTTTTACTGGACTGACATACGTAGAATTCTTCCTTTCCCATTTACAACACTTCATTAAGAAATCTCAGAACACTCCTCCAGAATCATCTTGTGAATTGGATGAGGTACTTAAGTAAACATTCTAAAACACTTTTCTCTTTAACACATTTTCTTTAGCTCAAGACAGAAGAGAGAGCATGAGGTGGGGGGAAACAAGGGAAGTAAGATGCTTTTACCACTTGCCATTTTACTGGTAAGGGACTCCTGATAAGTTTTTGTATAAATGCATACCACCACAGGTGTAACGTGGGTTAGAGTCATTACATCAATATCCACTGTGAATAGTCTCCTGAAAAACGGTGATTTTTGAGACAGCTTGTTAGTTCCAGATTTTTTTGGTGTTTCTGACTAAATGCAAATACTTCAAATGAAGTGTTCATAATGTTCTAATTGATCTAACTGCATCAAGGTCTCTTTGTGAATTTTTTTTTTTTTTTTAAAACAGACCAACAGCATGCTTTCATATTTAGCCATTGCACAATTAATTACTTTTTAATTATGTTTCCTATTAAAGTAATTCCATTACTAGACTGAATAGCTCCAGAGAAACCATTTTGGTTTGTTGGCTCAAGGACTCCCAGAGTAAAATAATAATTAAAAAAACCCCACCAAAACTCTTAAGTAAGCCATCACATAGAAATACACAGAAAAAGCACTGGAGAGTTCATGAGTAAACAACACTTGTTTAAAAAACTCCTCTGTAACAAAGGACAGTACAGTATACACATACCATACCTTAACAGCTCCAGATGGAGCTGTTACAGACAACAATAATGCCTTTAAAATGTTTATTATGGGCTTTTTTTTTTTTTTGAATTTTGGTTCAAAGAAAATCTTCAGACGGTATTTAAAACATAAAAACTACTTTTAAGGTTCTACCAAAAAGTTGATTTATAATCAATAAAAATAACAAGAATGAACATTACATCTGAGGAAGCACCCATCATAACCCTAATCTTACTACTAGGTTAGTGCAGCGACCTCCAGCTGGTGTTCCCAGTTATTCCATCTTTTGGAACACCACAGGCTGATGAAGGCTGGAGTATCAACATGGATTTCCAGCTTTCACTCTGAATTTCTCCCTTTGTGTACTTCGGTGAGAATGTTAACATTCTTACAATACTTTTATATAAGCAACAGAATTATAATATTATCATTTAATAACAGATTTCTGTTATTAAATCAGCTTTCTAAAAATATAAAAATATTTGATATTGTGAAAGTGTCTTTCAATCATACTTCAATTTTCACAGTTATAACAAGGAATACCTAATCAGAACCATCACTTTAGAACTACGATGTTCAGCTCATTACATGTAAATAGACAAACAGTTAAAAACATTTACTAAGATTAAATATAATCAAATCGCAAAAACATACAATCTGACAACGTTGTCATGTGCTCTTTCAAAGAGTGCATAGGACATTTTTCTGCAGCAGTCAATACAGTAAATTCTTTTGATGCAATCGCTGTCAAAGCTGTAAACATTCCTAATTGTAGTTTCTTGGAAACTTTTAGTTCAAGTTTTTATTAGCAAGTTGCACTGGGCATTCCTCTGACATTCCCCCCCCTCCCTCCCCCCGGTTACAGATCAGTGTCATCATCCACCTGTAACCCTCTGGTTTTCAGAGCTACTCATCAGCTTTTCTTCAGTACATTCAGGGCAGTAACTCTTTCCTTGCAGTGCACAATGACACTTCCCACATGCCATTGCTAGCAAGGTCCCAGTGCATGGTCTTGAGAAGCAGCTTGATGAGGAAGTCTGCTATGCCTTAATGGGATTTCCTGCAGGTTTGGGATCATAACCGTATAGGAAAGTAGCTGCTATTACAAGGATGGCTCCGAAGAAAAAGACACTGAATAGAATAGGGATAGGAAAAAAAGTTTGTTTCAGTTGATGCAAACCTATTTACATAATACAGTCAAAAGAAAGGACATTTTTTCACGACGAAAACAAAGATAAATTATTTTTGTCCAATTTATAAAGAACAAAATAATTTGCATATATTTATTTTGGAAGGATGCAGGAAGTTGTTGAAATAAGAAACTTATAACTACAAATTAATGTATCATTATACTGACATATTCTGAAAATTAAAATTATAATTTCATGGAAATTGTCAAAAGCAATCTTTTTGTTTGGGGTTTTTTATTTTTTTAATCTTTTACCTAAAGCTGTGTGCAAAATGCAAGCAAGAGCTGAAGTGTTACTACCGTGGTCACCCAGCCCCTTTTAACATCTTACATGCTTCATGTTGTTGGAGCTGTGTTTGCTTTAAAATCTAAAGCTTATGTCAAAACAAATTACCGTGGCCCAAGAACTAGTTTGCAAGTCAGTATAATCTAATTTTTGGCAGATACATAAAGATTCATGTCAGGAAAAGATAATAAAGGCATCTTTTGTATTGTGTCATATGGCACTTTCAAGTTGTTTTTATAGTTACAAGTCTGAAACAAAATATCCAAAGCCCACAGATGATCAGTACAAATTTGAGAAAAGAACCTTCTCATAAAGACATGACAATGTTGACAATTTGATCTTCTGAACCAAATGCTAAGAAAACTTCGGCACATGACATGATAATCCTCCAGAGAACACAGTTCCCTTACTTCTGGGCATGGCCCATTGCAACACGTTCAAGCATTTAAGTATTTTACATCTATTACTCCAATCAAAAGTGCTTGTTGACATGATAGGAACAATTATACAGTTTCAGATCAAATATATTCAGTTAGCATAAGCAACATACTAAAGATTAAGTTTGATTAACTCAAGTTGGCCAAGTTTTATTAAATGAGATGGCTTCAAGTTCTACATGCTGCTACATGGCTCTATTTAATCTAATTATTTACCACTGTTTCCCTTTCAACATGTTTGCTGAAGCTGTTAAGTAACTTATTAAGTTTCCATTTGAGCACACAGAAATTCTTAAACCACTTTGTACACTCATTTTAATGGGACAAATACAAGCTACTTATACTTTAAGTTCAAGGTTTTCCACTTTTTAAGCCTAAATAGTTGCTCTACTTCCTTTTTGGAATGTTTAAGTAAAGCCCTGGTAATATTACAGGATCACAGAATGGGTAAGGTTAGAAGAGACCACAGTATTGCACTTACATATTTTTAATAAAAACATGTTCCTTTGTACCAGATACAACAATTGTAAATATTATTAAAAATATTTTTATGCTATGAGTATGTGTAACAACATATGGGAGGAATGTTGGTCAATTATAAGCAAAATCCTAATATATCTGGAAGTGGGATTATTACTTCTACACTCCATAGATTAACATGCACTGCCAAGACAAGCACTGTTCTGAACCTACCCATGTACAAAACCTGAGGTGCACAGAGCCACGGCAATCTCACTGAGAGAACATCAGGACACAGTGTCCCGAGCCTAGAAGCACAAAGCAAGCGCTTTCTTTCTTGGCCGAGTGTTTTCACTACTAAATACAGTGTGGCATTTAGAAAAGGCTCTGCCTTCGGGGTTCTGGGTGCCCTTGGGCAACCCAGTGCTGCAGTGTGACTTCCACGGGTGCGTGACCGCAGAGACTGCGGTGAGATGGAGAGATGGCGGCAGTGCGGGAGGTGCTGTCCCTGTCCCTGTCCCCGCCCGGCCCGCCGGGGACACGCGGAGCCGTGACCTCCCCCGCCACGGGCCGCCGCCAGGGGGCGCGCGCGGCGGGATCCGCGGGCCCGGGAAAGGGAAGGGACCGACCGGGAACGGCCCGCAGGGAGCGGCCACAGCGCCGGGATCCGCCAGGAAAACGGCACCGGGACAGCCGGGCTGAAAAAACTGGCCACCGGTTATGCCACGAAACTAAACTTCGATGTGCAAGTGGTACCTAAACATTCTGAAAGTGTGCCTTGGGCTGTTGGTGTTTTTTTTTTCCAGCATATATGGAAAATAATTCTTACCTTGTAGGGACGAAATCTTGCAGCCAGAAATAGGAGATCAGTGTTGACAGTATAATAGAGAGAGAAGTTGCAAATCCTTTTAAAATGTTGTCTGCATATTTTATAACAGCGGCAATTACCAGCCCCCCAAGTGCCTGAAAAAATAGTGAGGTTTGGATTCACAAACTGATAGTTTGACAGACAGCATCTATTTTAACACCATGCACTTACTTTAGGAAAAGCTTTTGTCTATGTTTAGGAGCAATAAATTTATTTAATATTATGGATATGCACTGTTGAAAACAAATATTGGAGGATTAGTTCTTTCCCCATTAAAGAAATTGTTGATCATATTACCACCATTAAGGAGCGGAAATGCTCGTACTATACATTTCTAGCCACAGGAGGAAGGGCATATAAATATATATATATATATATATTTTAAACATCACAAAATAAGTAATGCTTACATGCTTTAAGTTGCACAATACTTAATCATACACTTGCTATATATTTTCCAGGTTTTCATTTAGAGGTTTATTCTAATAGTCATAGATTGAACTTCTGACTATAGAATTCTCAATAGCCTCAATGACACCCATTAGTTTCCCCAGTCATTTATAGAAGAGTAAATCCTAAGTGCCTTCACAGAAACATGGGATACAAAGTATCTCACCTGTAGAACAACAACCACCCAAGTGAGTTTATTATATCCTTGAAAAAATCCATTCTTTGACAATTGTTCTCCATCATAAATGTACACACCCATCAATCCAAATATGCTGCCAAAAAATCCTGAAAGTACAAAACTGATTTAAAAGCTTCATGTGAAAAATGTGCCAACAGGTTCCCTATCCTCAAGGGCTGCTCGTATATTTCTGCTTTTCAAACTGGACTGCCACTTGCAGTACTATCACATCCAAATGCAATCAGTTTGCTATTCTCTTTCAAAAGCTGTTCTCCATACTAATAACAAGTTTTGACTGTTTCCATGAGGATATCCTTATATACTTATCTTCCATTGCTCTCTACTGGAACAGTGTGATTTTTGTTTATGGCATATAGCAAAATTCACTTAAACACAATTTCAGTTTCCCTGAAACAAGCCATGACTGAAGGCTGAAGTCACACTATAACCTGAAGAGAAAAACAGGGAGAACATTTAGTGGAGGAGAGAGCCTCTGACAGAGCAAGAGCAGCAATTAGCAGTTTGCCAATTCAGATTAGGATCTTCACAGTGGGATTCTCCTGAACCAGTCTCAAACATGGTGAATATTTTCTAGTAGAGACTTAATGTCAAAAAAAGAAATTGAGATTGAACTAAAAGGTTTATAATTTGGTGAGTATAGTGTTCTTCTATCAAATGGGAAAAATTTATTTTTGAACAGAAAACAATTCAATAGTAAACATTGAACTTTTACTGAAGTTCTACTGAACTTCACGTTTCAAACCCTATAAACTGGACAAGATTGCTCTGAGGGAAAACTCATTCAGGAACACAGATAATTTCTGTTGTCATTAATATCTTGAGTCTAGAAGACCCAGAACTACTTTGGAAATAGAAGGCATTCTCTTACTAACAGGTGCATAACAGGTAAGGGCATTAAAATAGTTAAGATGAACTGTCTTTTGCAATTGCCTCTCTCCAGTGATTATACCGACAACTAAAACAAACTGACTTTTATACTGAAATAATTATAATTTGCTACCTCAAGTTTATTCACAAACAAAGCAGTTTTGCTTTGTTTGGAAAAATGATTACTATCTATGTTTATCAGATCTTCTGAATTAGTGAAGACGATCTTTTTAAACACAGAGGATATGCAGAATCCTGCATATAATAATATCCTTTATAAAATTTTAAAACACAAATTCAATTGACAGACTCTGTACAAACTTACAGATACTCTACTAAAAAATTAAATGAAGAACTAGGTTGAGATCAGAAAGTAAGTGCTAGAATTCTATCTAGCAGCGTTTATACTTTTGGTTTTAAAACAGTATTTATGCAGCATACTAAAATGTGATATTTTTTTATATATACATACATTTTGCACATTTATCTTAATTCTTCAGAATGTAGTATCTTTAACAGATATTAAAAATAAACTTACCAAGCTGAATGTTTCTGATCCACACAGACTGCTTAGTTTCCTTTAAAATTTTCTCAAAATAAACCCCAGCAAAGCCACTAGAAAAGCAGGCTATGAGCACTGCGATCAGCCCCACAAACTGCGACCCTGCTGAATGCTCCTTAGCAGGTGTTGCTTGAGAGTCTGAAGGCCACTGGACGTAAAAACAGTTATACAAAATTCACTCATTAAATCCAGTCCTAAGCATCTATAAAATGCATATTTGTTCTCTAGCAACAGTAACAGTTACTCAATAGAGACAACCACATGCTTGTCTAGTTTGGTATTTTGCACTACAAATACTTTTAAAGGACTGCAAAGCTATTGCCTGAACTGGGAGACTACTCATCAATTTAAACAGGTGCAGGATTTATGTCTTATAAGCCAGAACTGCATATGAATCCCAGTGTGACTTATCATGGTCATTCACAGGCACCAACTTGTGCCACCCAACAGTTGGTTACAAATAGAAGTACATTAGAAAGCTACTTACACCAGCTGTCTTTAGGATGGGGTGAACTGTATTTTGCATGTGCCCCTCTTCAGCGACTATGCAGACTAGTTAAATCCTGCAATGTGTCTAATGCCAACTGAATAAAATGCAATGCCACAGACAAAAACATACTGAGGAGCCTGTTAAATACTGTTAGAATGCTTTGTTCTAATTTTTAATTACTGAATTTAACCATCATATCTTCTTTCAAATCCTTACGTTTAAAAATAAAAATTTCTAGGACATGTTAAAATCTGCTAAAAATTCTTAGCCAATTCTCTCATGCCATGATACTGCTCTCTGAAAACTACAAACTCTGGTGCCTGCACTATTTAGACCTGAGGTCAGTTTTGCCTTTTGAAATAGTTCAAGTAAATTTGCTAACCATATGACGAAGTGAGCCTGGCCTGTCCTGGCAGAGAAGACCTGTGAATTCCTACTGTCTGAAGAAATGTGCTAATAAACATTGCTATCATTATTACTTGCAGGTTGCTCCAGAGGCCCTGTCACATTCTACAGTAGAGCACTGGGTTGCAAAAGAGGTGTTATCTTCTGCCTTTGACCCATTTCTGGTGTCTTCCAGACCTGGCCAGTTGTGATTCGCAGTTCCTGACTACACTCTGGTGCTCGTGTGCAGCTGATGGGATCAGAAAGCTGTATAATCAGTATAGAAATCCACGTTCCTTGAATAAACACATTAAAAGAGCACAAGCCACCTGCTAACATTTACCTGTACAAATGCCACTCCTGTCATCAATATTACTAATGACAGCCACTGGTATACACCCAATTTCTTGCTCAACATGGACACAGAAAACAATGCTGTGGTGAGAATTTTCAGTTGGTAGGTAACCTAGAAGAAGCAGAAACTGTTACTACTGCATAATTCATGGGATTTTTTTTTTTTTTTGAAACTTGCAGAGAATTGCAAATATACAATACCTGGTAAGTGGCTGCATCCAGGTTTGACAATGCTACATACAGCAAGTTGTTCTGAAGAGTGTAAATTCCTGAAGGAATAGCAAGTTTAAGAGTTTCCATGGGTTTATTAAGGATTTCATCATGTAGCACTCTGTTCAGAGTCCGTAAATTGCACTCTACCCAAAGAAACAATAAAAGAAACAGGCATTCATTAAAAGGAGAAGGGGAAAAAAGAGAAATAGCAATGCTCTGTTCTTAAAATGGTTGCCCAAATAGTATCAAGTGATACTATCAAAATACTATCTATGTTTGCTTGACGTTCACAAGTCTTGTATTTGTAAGGGAAAATGGCTGCAAGTGTCTTCCCACAGCCTGGAATATCAGAACGAAAACAATTATTCAAAAGACTTTGAATAAAACTTCTTGAAACTGTATCAGTATTTGAAGATAATACATCAAAGAGTATCACCTAAAAAGTACATATTTAAAATCCTAGAGTGTCATCAATATTTATGTATATACAGTGATATTTTTAAGTCATTGAAAATCAAATATATGTGCCCAGGAACCAGATAAATTCAGCTTAAAATGTATACAATAAGAAAAAGAGTAAACCTGAATACACTTTTTTTGACCTTCAAACTATGATTTTTCCCGTAAAACAATGAAACTGCTTCTTCCTTCCTTCATCTGCTGTTTATTATGGGCTTCTAAATTATCACTCATGCTTTGGACACACTTAAGGCTTTTCATTTTTTCCTACTTCTACATATGGATTTCTTAAAAAAGCCTGAGCGAACACAAACTTTGAGTTGTTAGCAGAAAATTCATTCTTGCACTCCTCAGCACCCACATTCTTTAAAAAGAACTTTCTTCAGCAAATATACAGTATCATTAATATCTTTCCAAGACTATTTCTTACACAAGGAGAAGGGAAATGCTTTGTTGTACACCTGTACTCACATGGCTGCTTTGCAGTTGCCACTACAATACAGCATATTGATTAGGAAAATTACTTGGTGCAAAATTTGACACATACTGCTGTCTTTGTAGACCAATAGAACACAGGCCAAAATCTTCAGAAGTTCAGCAATAACTACTGCAGTAGAGGATAAGTAACGAGGCCCTTCTTCTTTCAGTGTCCGAGAATAACGCATGGTCAAGACTAAACTTGTGGTCTGAAAAACCAGGATACCCAAGGAAAGGTACTTTAAATTGGCAGACATTTCTTGACTTTTTTCTTTCTGAAACAGAATAAAAAAACAAACCCAAACATAATATTGTAGGTACTGGGAATAAGCACATTTTAAAAAGTTATCCGGGGAGCTCAGTCAAAGGAAAACACAAATCTGATATTTAAAAAGTAAAAGGAGATTATCACTTTAACAATGTTTTTCGAATACATGAATACAAATGGGGAGATATATCAGAATATTAGGAGAAGTGTTAATTGAGAAATGAAATTAAATATTGTTATCTGTAATAAAAATAATAAAGTAAAATAAGAACTATTAACTGATAACTAGCTTTCCACTAACTGGTTTCACTCTCAAGTTTCATGGATCCAAATTGTAGGTTTCTTTGTGTAGGTGAAGGCTCAGAAGGCATTTTCGAGGTGAAAAAGGCCCACACTGTGGTACAGCAGAATACCCTGCTGGAATGAGCCGTTCCCTGACCGAAGGGATCTTCTCACTCTTCCCCGCTCCAAAGCCTGCCAGGTTGCAGTCCCTGCCTGGCCAGAGGGCACCGCGCCAGCACAGCACAGGGTGAGGGCTGGGCTGCTTTACATGAAAATGAGAGGTATGCCGGATGAGGAGGGGAAGGGAGAGTTGTGGGAAAGCAGGGCTGGGTAGGAAGACGTGATGGAGGAGCTGCAGGAGGAGCTGCAGGGGAGACAGCAGGAAACCTGCCCTGCTGATTATCCTGCTCAGAAAAACATTAGTTGAATATGGATGACCAGGTGACTGCACCTACTTTCTCATACTGCACTGACTACCACAAACCTTATCTTAGTAAAGCTGCATCATCTTCATGTCTACCATAAACTTCCACCAAGTTGATTCAGTTTTCTTTGCAATTTGTCACCAATTAAAGCATTAACTTAGTGCAGGAGTCTAATAGAGACAGTAATGTTCATTTTGCAAGCACAATATGTAACAAGAAAATTTTAAAAAAGATCAGTGCTACTCAGAATATCATATAATTTTCTTCATATTAAGAAGAATTTCCATATGTACAAAAACTAATGCTTTCTATAAAAAAATAACTGCTACTGCCTTCACTGCCCACTCACTCAAAAACAGAGCAGTTTTTTATAATGCCAAAGTAAAATCAAATCAAGTTAACGAATATGTTTTCAAGCAAAAAGAAAAACAGTAACAAGTCAAGACAATTAATGTGGTTCTCAGTTTTAGAAGCCTAGAGATGTCACATTTATTGGATTTACATGCCAGAGCTGTCCCTGTGCATGTCCCACACCTACAGACACACAATTTCTGGCTCATTAACTGTCTAACTTTGCAGACACTGCTGAAGAACATACAGTTACCTCTAAATATTTGTAGCTGGATCTGAAGCTGTTTCTTGCTGACTGCATTTCTCTAGCTCAAGATCCATTTCATTGCTATAGTTACAGATATTTGGAGAGCTGCACTTTTCAAATATTTCTGACTTGCCTTTATCTTGTCTCTAAGCATTTATGGATTTTCTCCAGTCATGTATTCCAAGTCAAATTATTACCTACATGTCATGGACACTTAGGAGACACTGCAGTAACCTGCAAACAGGTGAGAATTGCCAACAGCCACAAAGATACGAAGTACATACTTGTATCCTACACAACAAAATTGTTTATCTCAAGAATCACACGGCTGTAAAAAATATGTTTAAAAGCATACTGGCAAAGAAGGAAGAAAAACATGTCAGGATGCAGAAACTGAGGAAGAAATACACAAGGTTCCTTTAAGGAATCTTAATAGGAGATACCTCTGTATGAACTATGATCTCATTTAAGAAACAAATACTAAAGATGCAACTGCACTGAACAATATAAATCAGACAGAAATATAAAGTATCAAGAAGAAAGCTGAAGACAATATTTGAGATTTGCTGATGTTTTCCACTGGTTCTGGTGGAATAATCCTTTACATGAGCCTGTTAACTGTGGAATTAGCATCCTCAACAACAAAACAGAGATTATTTGTTAGTTGAAGAACAAAAACTTTCAAGAATAAATTTGCTACAGCTGAGAACAAGGAGGAGAAACAGAAGAACAGTTTCTATAAAGGGATGAAGAGGGGACATGCAAGGTCAGAGATCACACTCTCTAGGGAAATATCACCACTATAGAGAAGATAAAGGGAAAGAAAAAAATCCACTGAGAGAAAATACAGAACTGAATTTCACTGAAAGGCCTAGCTATGATACTAGAGAAAACCGACATTTATGTGAGCCAACTTGAACAATTTCTCTCACCTTTTCCATTTACCTCTTTTTTTTTTTTTAGTATTGAGATCTGACAAACAGGAAACACAAAGAGCAATATATTGCTAAGATGAACAACACTGATTTTCATGAAAGCACACTTACAGATAAATAAGTTTTTAAACTTTTTGCTTTTCAGTTTTCAAAATGCTTCTGAACAAAATACAGATAATGAGAACACACATGTTTCCTGACTTGGTCCCAAATTTCTGCATTCTATGAGCCTATGAAGTGACAAAGGGTTTTACAAACATTCAAAATTATTAGATATCAATTCCTTAACCTTCAAAACAGGTCACAATATTAAAAATAACGTTCACAATAATTTCTTACTGAAATACAACCACCTATTTATGAAGCAGTTTAAAATGTAATTTTAGTAAGTAAATCACTAGTATGCTGTTTTATGAGCAAGTACCAAAGCAATCAGCATGAAAGCATAACAACAAGCACAACAGTTTGATAAGCCCATCAGCAAAGCCATAAGGAATACATACCACAACATTATCTTGAACTACTGTCTTGTCTTCCTTAGTAATCATGATAAAAAAGTGAACTTTCCCCAGACAACGTGTCTCAAAAAGGTGTCAGTAGCAGGAAACATTTCTTTACCATAATTCACTAAAACAGTTTCAGAGTTTCAAACATTCATATAAAATGGATTCTAAGTGTCCAGTGTGATAGCTTGAAATAAGGATTTTTGTTAAAAGTCAGTGGTCAACAAGACAGGCTTGTAGAGAACAAGGGTGTGAAGTCTCCCAGTGTACTTACAAGCTGGTTCACAGAGCAGGAACTAGAGTCCTGAAACGTATGCCAATGATATAACCACCCTCTACTAAGCACACATAACATCTTATCAGCTTTCCTGCTCCCTTTAAAAGAGCTGCATATCAATTTATAGAACTCTGTACAAACTGGGAACTGGATCCAGAAAAAGAGCCAAGTATTCAACTCCAAACAGCTGAGCTGTCTTCAACTGCAGTTTCAGAGTAGCTTTAGATTAACAGATTACTGCCAAAGGTGTAATTGCTTGCTTGCAGCCATGAGCTCCTGCTCCCCTCACAGCAACAGCCTGAGTAGGCACAGAATAAATGAACTATTGTCTTAGAACAGCCCACACTTTGATTTTTTAAGCCAATAATGAAATTAAAGTTCCCAGTGCGTTTCCTGTACAGAGTTACAACTTAGATTTCTTGCTGGGCTTTGGATGCACTACTCAGTACTCTGGTGGGTGCATCTGTTCGGAAACTCAGATTTAGGTTTGCTAATTCAAAATACTGGACGTTGAGGGGTCCCATTAGCTCAGTGTCTTTTGAACTGTACCTTACAGTGTGCTAAGGACCTGCAGCTCATTGACTGTAGTGTAGCCTAACATATCTGTTACCTCAGGGACAAGGCTCATTACTCTTTGCTTCTCTTAGTCTAGGTGAAAAAACAAGCCAGCTGCCTCTGTGTCATATATTCAGTGTACCATGGAGACACACCCTATAGCCACAGGAAGGTAGGGCTCTACAGGAGTCAATATGCAGGAAGCCAAGACGGGATTTACAACCACACAAAGTTCAACTTCAGGTGGATAAAACACAGATGGATACTACGCAAAGTCCCATAACAAAAAATTAGATTAAATTCACCAAAAGTTTTGACATGAAAATAACCTCTACTGGCAACTGCTTCTTTACTCCTCTCAACTCTGTCACAAGGAAAGTTAAAGTTAGAAAAGGAAAATATATTAACTATTATTATGCTTCCAATCTTCATAGTGATGGCATTATGTGAATTAAATTCCTTCCAGCCCAAATGTGAAATGTTTTCACTGCTGACAGTCTTTTAGAATAAAAAGCCAAGTTACACAAGTTATTATTCCTAGCTCTTATTCCATTTTATGATTAATCAATTTAACATTGCTTAACTCAAACAAAACGTATTTGTATATTATTTAAAAAACAAATCCAACAAGCAGACAATCAGCCTCTTAAAACCATCAAAGGCAAAGCATAAGTTTTGTGTGCCAGTACACCAAATTCTACATATGGGATGTGCCAGAAAATAAACAGTGATTGAGTCTGCCTTATGGAAGGAAAACTAGAGTGGAAAGTAAAGCACATTATTTCATTACAGTGGAACACATTTCCTGGGCATTTGCTTTGGAACCAGGATAGCAGATTAAAGAAACAGGATTGTGTTCTCCTATTTTTCCAATGGAATGTGAACCCAGTGCTGATGCTACACTATACAAATACCATAAGCTGTCAACAAAGGAAACACATAACCGGGAGGTGGAGTAAGAGCTGACTCACAGAACCTGAAGAACCTATTTTTATAAGACTTCTGCGCTTTTGCACATGCATTGCTCTGTTGCCTGTGCTGGATAACACACAAGAAACATGTCACTCTGTAATGCAACTACATTCCTCAGAGCAAAGTTCTATTCCAAAAATATTCTTTCTATTGGAATTAGCCTTCTTTAGTAGTATCTAATACTAAAAATATATGGATGGAAAATAAAGTTCAAAATGAAGTTCAACAAGGCCAAGTGTAAGGTACTGCACATGGGCTGGGGTAGTCCACGAACAGGCTGCCCAGAGAACTGCAGCAACTCTGTCATTGTAAGTGTCCAAGGCCAGGTTGGATGGGCCTTTGAGCAACCTGATCTAGTGGAAGGTGTCCCTGCCCATGGTAGGGGAGTTGGAACCAGACGATCTTTAAGGTTCTTTCCAACCCAAACCGCTCTATGATCCTACGATAAATGTCCCAGATGGTACTGAGGCTGCATAGACCTTTCCAAATCTAGTCAACTGCTGCTGAACTGGGTTCTGAAGTATATTTTACATACATATGAATATTTTATCTGCCAAATTTGTTCTGCTACCATTCAACAGTGCATTTCTTTCTCCCCTCACCCCCACAAGATATAATCTGCCATGTCTGTGTAATCTTAATAAACCATGCTATAAACATTTCTAATAATATTAAACCTTGTATTTCTCACTTCAAAATGTCGCTATTATGTTTTCCATTTTCCTCATACTGGAGATAGGTTTCTTCTTTGTTCCCACCCATAAGCTATCATTATCATTATCTCATTATCAGCTGTTTCTCCCCAAATACATGGCACTTTCCAACTAAATCACTGCAACTCACTTTATTATTTTAAAACTTACCTTGCTCTTTCTCTTGTTTTCCAGTTTGTTACCCATTCTTCTTGCTGAATACATTATAAAGTGTATTAAGTACACTACAAATAAAATAAAAAAGCTATGCTTCTCTTAGAGCTTGTACACTTCAGAAGCGTTGTTAAAGGCAAATCCTACAGTTTTTTCTGTACTCTTCTAGCAGAAACTGAGGAGCAAAGACGTTTTTCACATGAAGGTTTCCTTCAGGCAGTATTTCCAATTTCTCCACTGACATAAAAAAAAATTCTTAACTGGTGAAAACAAATTAAAAACATAACTGCATTCAAATAATTTTCACGACAAGGATATCAAGTACAACACAGTAGATGACTGGCGGACCTTGCTCCTGCAACGTCATCTCTCTCGCCACAGCCCTATCTCGGTGTGCTGGTTTTGGCTGGGGTAGAGTTCATTTTCCTCATAGTAGCTGCTACGGGGCTGTGTTTGGGATTTGTGCTGAAAAGTGTTGGTAACACAAGGATGTTTTCACTACTGCTGAGCAGTGCTAACACTTTTCTGCTTCCCACCCCACCAGTGAGGAGGCTGGGAGGGCACAAGGAGTTGGGAGGGGACAGAGCCAGGAAAGCTGACCCCAACTGACCCAAGGGATATCCCACACCATATGGAATCTACTCAGCATATAAAGCTGGAGGTAGAAGAAGCAAAGAGGGGATGTTCTGAGTGATAGTGTTTGTCTTCCCAAGTCACTGTTACACATGGAGTCTGGCTTTCCTGGAGGTGGCCGCCTGCCCACTGCATGTGGTGAATGAACTCTCTGGTTTGTTTTGCTTGCATGTGTGGATTCTGCTTTACCTGCTAAGCTGTCTTTGTCTCAACCCACAAGTTTTCTCACTTTTACCCTTTTGATTCTCTCCCCCATCCCACTATGAAGAGTGAGCCAGTGGCTGTGTAGGGCTTAATTGCCAGCTGGGGTTAAACCACAACACTTGGCCATTTTAAAATCACGCAGATGCTTTTTAGAACTGGCGAGTGCACTTCAGCACAGAGCAGTTACACATTAAATGGTAACTGTTAAAGATCAACCAATGATTTCTTTTAAACTTTGCTCCAAAACCTCAGCTTTTTACAAAGATAGTGGAGGCTATATCAGTGATTCACTGGCTTATCACTCAACCAGGAAATTCCCTCATTGCCAAGTTAACAAAAGGAATGCAATTACATATTAAGTATTAATTGAAGTCCAACTTCAGAGAATGCTATAAATTGCTTGGGAATCAGGTAAGGTTTTCTTACAGGTTGACAGAAAACCTAGCAGAAAGGGAACTTCACTGAGTTTTTTTATGATCTCTCAAAGGTTTTCTGTTTGTTTGTTTCTTTCTTTCTTTCACAGGAAAAAAAATCACCTTTCTAATCTATGTATCAGACAGGAAGAGTTGGGCATTGTGAATGTTAAATGCGAGATTTGTGGCTAAGTGCTCTTTAAGCCCACCCCTTTATCCTTTACACCAAACCTAAGACGCCAAAGTTCAGATATTTTTTTCTGATGGGAATTTGGTTTGATGAATATTATACAAATGCCATATTGAGTATAAATATTCAGCGTTCTGGAAATTCAGGCCCTCACTGAGCTAAATGTTAACACCAGCATTTCTTGTAAGATGAAGCCTTCAACTCTACACAGTACTGCAATAGTTTTATATTGACATAGCAGTCATTAAGCCAAACTCTGCCTGCCAGCACAGAAATTTGATACAACCTGCCTGAAGTGCCTCTCACTCATTCACACAGTACACACACTGCATTCATTGTATAGATCACAGTATAGATAGATCCCACAGTCACATCTAGACTCTGTGAGCAAGGAGACGTTCAGTTCTCAGTTTTAGTTCAAATGCCCATCCCTCCTCCAGCAGGAGTGCAATGCCATGAACTGAAGGACTGCTGGAATGCAACTCCTGCAGATGTATCAAGGCAATGACAGAGCTTGATATAAGGTGCTGGGAGATTGAACATTGAATCCAGCTCGGGTTCAGCCACAGCTTACGCTTCTGCCGTTTATGAATTACAAATCAAGTCTGGGTGCTCAAGGCAACGCAGGTACCCCCAGTCAAGGTGACCTACTTGGAGCAGAGTAACCCAAACTAGATACTACAGCGAAAATAAATCTGTAGACACTGTAGAAAGCTAGCAATTGCAAATAAAATTAGACAGCTGAACAGTGTATTGAAGGGGTATAAATATAAAGGACAAGGTTCAAAACCCCAGTGGCAAAATCCTGAAGTCCTAACCATCTGACATTATTACACTAGATCCTAAGAAGTACAGATCTTAAGAACCTCTCCTCCCCTCTAGAAACACCCTCCATTGATGTGATTCAGCTGTGCAGCCTTCTGAGTTCCAGCCAAGGCCCGGAGCCTGTGCAAGCAGTAGGCATTTGGTGTGAACTGAAGCAACTCGTGAAGAATGAGCCCAAGTCGCAAGCAATTCAAGAATAATATGGAAGGAATCACTGTATCTAGCAAGCCTGTCCCAAAGATAAGGATGTGTTGTCCTCACTTAACACTGCCAAATCCAGAACTGCTTTAGGCACATGTGACTTGAATCTCAAAGGTAGTTGGTTCAGATGATCCCTGCCTTTTTCCTGTTATTGCAAACACCAGTGTAACTTGCACAAGGAATTAAGCCATGTAGGCAGCCTGTAGGATTGTTAGACAGAGTCACTCCTAAAAATGCACTCTAAAGAATGCAAATTTCTACTTACTACAACCAGCCTTTCCCAAAATCAGTATTTTTGCCACACATATTACTTCTACAAACAAGAACATCACACATCCCCAAACCAGTGGATCCTTATCCCACATGCAATTTTAAAGCATGAGTTCTCACAATGCCTAACAACGTACAAGGGAATAATAAGCTTCAGTTTCTAAAGGAAGAGGTTATTATAAATCACTTTCTCCACAACTGTCACCTCCCTCACACTCACCTGCAGCCTCAGTGTACACCCAGGATTCAGGTGAGTCAAGTGCAGTGCCTACAGAGAAAGGCAACCCCCCAGTCCACCACTTAATGTTCATTCTAAGACCCATTTTGTCATTCTGCACGTTTGTTGAAAAGTAAACGTTGTCTTAGATCTCAACTCTTCTGTGTAGAGGCCACCTGACAAATAAACTTCCCACTGTGGTTCTCACTCAGTTTTAGAAACGTTTGTTGTGTATGTTCTTTATGTCCCAAATAACACAGCCCTCCACTGCTGAAAGCTGTGTCAGTCTACTCCACCCAATTGTTCCTTTAAAAGCTTTTCTCTGGAACCTGTCTTCCTCACTGTGGTTTAAAACACAGTTTATGAGATTCAATAAAATGAAACAACTTGCCGTACCTTCTGACATTTATCTTTTACCTTCCAGTTTATTCCATAACATGCATTATTACATTCATTATCTTTGCATCCTCTGGGTTTCTGACTTAATCCACAAGCGCTGTACTGCTAGAGCGTTTCTCATTTCAAAAACCTGGTATGAAATCGTGATACCACGCAAATACTTTGTAAAGTGTACATTTCTGATAACTTTACACGCAGCTCTGCATCACTGAGCATCTTCTCAGCAGAGCCCCAGCAGCGCCCTGAGCGCCAAGCTCGGCAGCACCCACACAGCTCTGACGAGCTCCGCGCCCCCTCCCAACTTCACACACAGCCGCCTCCCCGCAGAGACTTCACCCGCACCCTCCCCTCCCTCTACCCCGAACCGCTCCATACCCACACATTTCTCTCAGCGTCTCTCCGATCCCACCCTTCGCCTCCCCAGCCTGCTCCCACAGACTCTCTTCCCGCCCCATGCACCGACCCCAAACGCCTCCTCCTCGCGCAGCACAGGCCTCCCTCGGCTCGCTCCCCCCGGCACGGCCCCGCTCTCCGCGGGGCGGCCCCGGCCGGGCTCTGCTCCCACCTGCGCCCGCCGGGCCCCGCTCGCCCCTCGCCGCCGGCCCGGCCCGGCTCCCTCAGCTCCGGGGCTTCCGGGCGCCGCGGTCCCGTCCCGCAAAGGCTCCGGCTGCAGCCGAGCCCCGCCCGCTCCGTTCCCAGGGCCGCGGCGGCAGCGCGCCCCGCCCGGGCCGAGCCAGGCGGGAGCGGCGGGGCCGGGCCGGGCCCCGGGCAGGGCATCGCTGGGCCCTGCGGGGCGGAGGGGCTGAGCCCCGGGCTGGAGCCTTTGCCACCTCCCAGCGAGCGCCCCGCGGGCCGGATCCCGCCGGCGGCATAAAGGGGCACTTGTGACACGGCTTTGTAAGAGGGGCAAGGCTGGCTGGGATGCAGGTGCAGACCTGCCATGGAGAACAGCACTGCGCTGGGCAAAGAAGCGAATTGGCCACCAAATTTTGAAGATCATATTTAGGCAAAACTTTATGCTTAAATTAGGAGTTGATTTCCCTATGGTTGGCAAAGGACAGTATAGCACATCAAAACTGGGTGAAATCCAGGCCCCGCAGAACTGGAACGGAAACCTGTCCCACCAATTACAATAGTAAACCATGGGAGACAAGCACACTACTAATAAAGGTAATTTTAATAGTAGATATGTGTTTTATAAGACATTCATTAGAAGTATGCTTTAGGAGAATGCACTTTGTTAACACCAAACAGAAGGCTCTGGCAGCTCCAAAAGAGTTTGCTTCGAAGTGTGGAACTGCTCCTGAGCTCAAAAATGGACCATGGTCTTTCAGTGACCACATTGACTGTACCTGCTTGCAGATGTCAGCATCATTCTTGAAATTAAACTGTCAGATACTTCAGGTATCACAGGTTAGACTAAATACTTGAAAAAAGGAGCCAAGATCTTGCCAGTTTTGTGAATTTAATTAATTTTCCATTCCTTCCCAAGGGAAAAGGCCTTGGTTTTCAGCAGCTTTAGGCTATGAGCCTAATCTGGGTTATGTTTGCCTCATATGCCTCTCTACAGAACTCTAGACATTTGCCATTGGTTTGAACAGAGTTCACCATTTCTTTGCTCTGAGCTGTTACGCTTTTTTAATGAATAAACTTTAGTTAACTCCCCAAAATTTCAGTCCCATGGAGTATTTTTTTTTGCTTTGCAGTTCTCCCTATTGAACTCACATCTGATTACAATCGACTAAAACCAATACTCTGATACTATTTTAGCATCTTTCGTTCTGTCCCACGGAGAACTGCTTATCAGATGTTTATGCTGGCCTTATTTTATGTGATGATAACCAGGCACAGTGCTCAGTTTGCATCTATAACAATTTATTTGACCTCGTCCACTTTGGTTAATAACCAAATACTTTCTAAGTGTTCATTTGTCACACCAATCATTTCAGGCAGGTGTTCATCGCATTCCCTATCAGAAATAAAAATAAATCATACAGGTAGGGTACAATATGCTCTCTTAAAATGATGCCTAAAACACTGACAAAACTAGTGATATCTACTAATGACTAAAACCAGAGGTAAACTAATGAGAGGCATGACATATCAGCTAGACATGCAACATAACAGCCAAGTAGCATCTGACAATTTGACTTAAGGGTATTTTTTTTCTTACATTAAGTAATTAATCTAATAATATGGAATATAATCCATGTTTAGGTTGTCAAACAGCTCTTCGGAGGTTCATATAGACCATTTTGATGTAGCAGCAGAGAGAGCAAAGGCACTCAAAACACTGAATAACATCAGGAGTTGGGGAGTGGAGTGTTTCCCAGCAGAGCTCTATAAAAAAAGAGAGAAATTTGATAAACCCATTTAAAAATAGTTCTATTTATCACTATTATAAAAGCATAGAAAGTTTCAGAGAAATCTTTTCCTATTGGCCCCTTCTATTATGTAGGCAGTTCTGATGTTAAAAAGATCACGTGTCACATCCATCGTGCCCGTAAATCAACACGTGTTCAGTTTTCAAGTGATAGGCAGGGACAAGCGTGGAAAACACGTCTGTGGTCACACTTCTCTTATTTTTTGTCGATACTATTCCCATTTATTATGTTGCACATGTTTTCTCAAATGGTTATTCAGATACAGGAAATTTGATAGATACCTCACAATATAAACAACAGTTTCAGTTTTCTGTGATAGGTATAGGAAGAAACCAGTAGAACCTACAAAGAAGAAAAGTGCTTACCACTTGACTGCCTCCAGAGGAAGGTGACTGTTGAAAACAAACAAACAAATAAATCTACAAGTGTTCCCACACAATGGTTTTGAAAACAGTTTTTGTCTGCAAAAGTTTTGAATACCTTAGCACACAGCATGGGTTTAATTTGTTCAAGAGGAAAATTGCTTTGCATTGATAAAGCAAATAGTTTTAGTTATGTACTATGTCTCATGGTACATCTGAAAATTTCAGCTAAAACTAAAGAAAAGACAAAAGTCTATTTTTCTCTCATTCCATTATCATATTTGATACAGAGTTTTCCATCTCTATAATTGAAAGAGGACGTTAAAAAACTGATGAATACTGAAAACAAAACAAAAAAAAAGAAGTGTGAAACCAGGTAACCTGCCAGCGAAAAACTCAAGAATCTAGCTTACTAAAAAAAAAAAAAAAGTGAAGGGTTAACTGAGCACAGCCTATAAAATCTACACAGAGAACAAGAATTTAAAAAACAGAGGACAGAAAAATGTAACAAGGTCCCTAACTGAAATCTGAAACAAGACAGATTTAGACTTAAAATATAACTGACACTGAAATTGCTTTCCCAGGCTGAGGCCATATTTTCCACAGTGGTTTCTTTAAATATGCTCTAATATAAATGGAACTAATACAGAATGTTCTCTTAAGACCAAATCATCCCAAAATTGCTCTACTACCACCCAGGTTTCTTTGTTTACTAAGAAAAGAAGATGAAAAAGCTGCAATGAAAGTATTCTTACCTGTTTTCCAGAATAAGTGCTTCCTGAGCCAGAGCCACCCTGTAAAATAATTATAAACCATTTAATTTTGTAGTATGAGACTCCAAGCGAACAGTGTCCAAAGAGCACACAGCAGTCTTGAAAATGCTCTGGATAGTATTAGATTTGATATTCACTTTGATTTTACCATTTTTGTTGCACTTTCCTCCCCTATTTTAATTGAATGGTCTCGAGTAAGCACAGCTATGTCCTCTTTATTCCACGAACAGTTTCAGAGGAATGTGTCAAAGCAATGTGCCATTGACTGAACTGCAGAGTTTGAAACTGAAACAGTTACCCTGATATTTAAATACATCATTCTTATCAGAACGATCCAAACATACTCCTATGAATAAGTGACAGAGTATATGAAAACTTTGCTATGGGAGGAATAAATGCTGCCTCATCCTAAGGTTCAAGTTTGAACAAAATATTCCAGGTTTTTTTCTAATTTTTTTTCAGACATTTACCATTGTAACATAATTTTAAATTTCACCCTCATTACTGTTATCTATTTTAAAAACAAATATCCACATTTCTAACTTGGTTGCATAATACTGAAAGAAGAATATCCTTACTGGCTTTCCTTGATGACTGCTTCCTGAGGAAGATGAACCCTGAAAAAAAGATACCTGTTTTTGACTCTAAGTCTATTTGCACTTATATGTTCTCACTGTCTGGAATAAAGAACCACAGGAGAATGAACACTGTCTTGTGTCCAGTCCTCTAAAAATCCCAGGGAAAACCTTATCTGAAATACAAATATTTAACATCTTTTTGTTACAAGTATTCTTTCAAATGATGTATTGGAAATTTTGATACAACGTTCTCAAGAAGAAAGAACTGTTTTGTAGTTGTGATGTGTTTAATATATGGAATGGAAAAAATAATAAGGTCTAATGAAACATTAATTCACCTGGTATCAATATGTTTACATTTGGGGGAAAAAAGGACAGCACCACCACCAAAAAATGCAAATGTTAAGAGTCCTTCACTCTACAGCTGCTATTTGAAGAAAGCTCTAATAAGAAAGGTAATTAAAAAAAATGGATATAGAAAAATAAAACATCCAGCTTTCTGGGAAAGTGGCTCTGCTCATTTGAATTCCATTGCCAATAGCAAATGTTACAAGCAGTGACTCCTTAATGGACATCAAATACAGGACACAAAGTGTCTCACCTTTATGATTAATGTATTAGAAAAGGCAACATTTATGCCCACTTTTTAATAACAGGTACACCTTCTTTTCTATACGAGATAAGCTAAAACATTGTGTGTGCTTATTGGTATCTCCTGCCATTGAAGGACAAGAGCAAGGTCCAAATTACATAGTAAAAATAGTAGTCTGAAATGGGAGAAGTTGAAAATATGCACAGTTAAATGGCAACTATTACGTCCTTCAAAAAGAAAAAGTATTTTCTTCAAAGCAAACCAGAAATACTTAAGACAAATGCATTTAAAATCGATGAAAAACTGAGCCCTGAGGACAAAGCATATGATTATTATGAATTTAAACAGAAATAACTATTCAGAAGTTCGTTAAACAAACAAAGAAATTAAAAATAAAATCCTCTGATCTCATTCTGTGATTATCAGAAGTTCAGTCACATAGTAAAGTGCTGTCTCTAAACAATGGAACTGTGTGAAAATAAATATTGTGTTTGCATTTGTTGAGATTATTCCAGATGACTAAATCATGTGAAACTCTTTGCATATTGAAGTAATTCTCAGAAAGTTGTCTGGTTCATAACTAACTAGATACAGTTTTTTTAACACGTATATAAGAAAAAAGGAAGGTAAATTTGAATGTTTTGACTTACTGGTTTACCATGTGGTCTGCCTCCAGAAGAATATGAGCCCTGTAAGAAGTCAATGCAACATCTATTAATTGAAGGAAAAATCTTCTGTCACTGTCTTGAGACAATTTGTGCAGTACTTATAACAAACTTATGTGGATGTTGTTTGAACAAAAACAGTAAATGGGGTACCTAAAACTTCGTCTCCTTACTGCACACCAAACCAGTGGCAATTTGAACCAAGAGAGCAGTGTTATGAAATACAGTTTGGTGGTTATAGTACATTCAAAGGAATGTTTTACACAGAGCAGTAATTCATTGGAACCAAATCTTTTATTCACCTTGCTGAAATGACCAATTGGTATTACCTCAACTATTTAGGCTTTATAAAATGGCCAAATTAATGTATCTTTCAGCATCAAGATAATCAAGTAATCAAGATAACACTCACCGGCCCACCATACTGGCTGCTTCCTGAGGGATAAGATCCCTATTAAAAAGAATATGAGAATTTAACAGCAGTTACTTTTTTTTTTCTATGCACAATGAAACGTCACAGAATGACTTTTAA
The DNA here is from genome assembly GCF_003945725.1 of Corapipo altera. Classification (NCBI taxonomy): domain Eukaryota; kingdom Metazoa; phylum Chordata; class Aves; order Passeriformes; family Pipridae; genus Corapipo; species Corapipo altera. Next base: position 1,250,203 of record NW_020884905.1, read on the forward strand.
CAGGAGATCTCTGTAACAATCTGGAAAGTATATTAATCTAAAAAGATGCAGTGAAAGACTTTGACTTAATGCCTCTAAGTTCCTTAACAGCTGAAAGTACTAAATTGGGCAAACAGTCACAAACCACCTGCTAAGACTGTTCTGTTACATAAATAAATGGATCTAAAGTGTCTTACATATGGCTTTCAAGAGAAAAAAAAAATCTACTTTATGTGTGATTTTCTGCTACATCAGATGTGTTCAGAGAGCATCATGTGTATTATTGTAAAAATATACTTATGATTCCAAATAGGTAATTTGGGAACAAGATTGATTTGCAGCTGTTAAAAATCCTCTCCATGCTACAAGAGACTATCTTCTTTGTAGAGTGATACTGAACTCAACTGCTTGGCAATGGAGTGAAAAGAAATTATTTTTTTAAGTGTAGCAGAGTGAAACATTGCAAACACAATAATACTAATGAAAAATATGCTCCATCTTATTAGACAGCCACCCATTACATCTGTCAACTACTTGCAGTATTAGGATTTCAGAGTCAGTTACAAACTACTAAGTTTAGAGAAGGTACTCATGGAACTGATTACAGTAAGAGACTTGAACTGCAGCTGAAGATGAGGAAAGTAGTATTATTGGGTGCAACACACCAGAATTTATATTTTCAAAGCAATATCTATTGGTATATTTTGTGCCAAATTTTTTTCAAATATTCAATCTAAACAAGTTTAAAAAATAGATACCTTCAATATAACTGAAAAATAACATAGAAAATATATTTTGAACCGGCATCATAGCAATGTGAAACTGAAACATAAAAATGGTTAATTAAAATTATCACTTGAGATAAGAGGCATTTTGAGGTAAAACAACTAGAATTATGATCTGTGGAATTTCTTTAAACTGAAGTTTGTTCATGCTACTCCATTTCAGTTACTGAGAGATGGTCCCTGTTTTCAAATATTTATTAAGAGTGTCTCTGAAAAACCAACAGTATATGCACTGCATCATATTTTTCTTTTAATAAGTAGCAAGTAGAAAGAAGATCTTGAAAACAAAGAAAAAGTGCTTGCCTGTCCACCATACTGATTGCTTCCAGAATATGATGAACCCTGTAAAAAGAACGGGAAATTTTCATAAATAGTTTTCTAAATAGAATGTGTCATAAAAAAGTCCTGGACCTAATATAAACAATACTCCTGACATTGATTAACTTGAAGAACTTTACACAGTTATTAATGCAGTGGCAAATGACTAGTTATCCACACATCATGTTAGTGGTTTAGGCAGTGAGATGAACCCTGTGAATGATTCTTCAGTAATTTTTCGATGTAAGAAAGCTCCTATAACTACAAAGTAAGATCTTGGCTCTAGTTCATAGAAGATATAACTGAAATGTCACGAGTGACTTAATAAGAGCCCCATACACTCTCTGGAATTATTGTCCTTATCTCTGTGACTAAACTGAACTCAATATTTGATGGGTTCTGGGCAAATATGGCAACTGAGCCATGTTTATTCCTGAGGAATAGTTCCTGAGGAACTAATCTGTGTAAATGCTAAAGAGAAACTGCCTACCTGTCCACCAGCATAGTTGGCTCCTCCGAAAGAGCCCTGTGTTCAACAGAAATAGAAGTGTTTACTCTGTATTAAATTCAATGTCACATAGAGGAGAAACAAGACAATGTATTGACCAATTGCAATGATCAAGTCATTTACACTGATTACTACTATTCTTTTGATTAAACAAGTAAAGGATTTAGTTTTGATTCATTGTGATTTATATGTCAAATAATTTATGTTTATATAATATATATAAGTGATAATATATTATAAAATAATATAATTTCTATTTATATAAATTCTAATTTTTAGGTTATTTTTGACACTTTTGATTCCCAGAATTTGCATGGGTGTCATGAGTTGTATACTTGGGCATGTGGTTTTGCTTGATTATGTAATCAGGGAAACAGAAGTAGTCATCTAAGCAATTTTGGCTATACTGAGCAAACAGGTCACTGAACCATCGCTTGGAAGTAAATTAGCTTGATCTCAGCAAACCAGTGGAGTGGGGTTTCTCAGATGTTGGGGGGGGGCATTTGTTTGTTTCTTTTTAAAGTATTTACAAAAGTATAAGGAATATACTAATTAGACAGAAAAAATGGAAATATATAACTTTTTAAATGTGTTGCTCTGCTCCAATCTGAGGACATGATTTTAGATCTAAGTTTCACTAGTTGAATCATACTGTTAATAACCATCATAAGAGCAGCACTATTACACACACATGTCCAAAACCCAATGAAATATTTGGGAAAAAGATTCTTAGAAAAGTCCCAGACCTCTCTCACGAACTGAGTAGCTAGTTTTGAATACACTACTGCAGTTGCAAGTCACTTAATATTTTTTTCTTTAGCAGGTTCAAAATTGTTCATTTTAGCATAATGTGAAGAAAACTTCCATCATACATAGAATTTCACAGACAGAATTATTTCAAGAAATGTAGTTCCTTGGGAATTTTCCAGTATGTGTACATACTATGCAAAATATATAAAGACAAAGAATACTTACTGGACCTCCACCGGGGCACACACACCCACCCTGTACAAAACACAACCAAACTTACTTTCCTGGGTCTATGTTTGGAATAGGACTCTGAATTCGTAAATCAAACTCACATTCTGCTAACTGTAAGCAAATGGACTATAAAATCCTGCTCATAGACTCCCCAAGCTCCATCTAAAAAGTAGTTTCTTTCTGCCTCCACTGCCCTTTTCAGGCTAGCTGTGCACTTACTCATCAATTTTTTAAATAGAATTTTCTAATTTCTCATTTAAAATTTACACTAAAAACTCTCTAAAATGATGAGTAGCAAATTCTGAATAGTAATACAGACTTTATTTTTTTTCCCCTGAGGAGACCAGAGCACCTAGAATTTTCCCAGGGAAGTGGTCACAGCATGAAGCCTGCCAGAGTTCAAGAAGTGTTTGGACAATGCCCTCAGGCACATGATGTGACTCTTGGGGTGTCCAGTGGAGGGCCAGGAGTTGGACTCAGTGGTCCTGATGGGTCCTTTCCAACTCAGCATATCCTATGATTCTGTGAATACATACAGTACTCTTTCATGCTACAGATGTTACAGGAAACTCTAAAGATGACTTCCAGTTGAGGCTTATTAGGTAATTTCTACTCTGATAAAACTAAGAGGTGGTTAGGGGTTTACTATTCAGTGTTTCACTTTCCACATTCAATCTGGATGAAATGTGTAAAGGGAAGCAGTTCTCATGAAGGAAAGCTACACAAAGCAGTTTGTGAGTGCCTGACACTGGCAGAACCGAACAGTGTTGAGAAAGAAGGACATACCTGTCCACCAGACTGTCTGACTCCTGAAGAAAAGCCCTGGAAAAAATGAGTAACTAATTATTTCTGTGTTACTGAGTAACATTCTCACTTGTTCTCTGTGGTCCTCAGTCTTTCAAATTGCTTCTGTTTAAACGTAACAACAAAAAATAGACTTCTCGAACCATGATCTGTTAAAGAAGCATTTCCATGCAGTCACACAGGCCCCTGTATCATTTTCTCATACCGTGATCTGACATACTGGTCACACCTATACTTAGTAATTCTCACTCAGCCTGGCTTAAAGCCATTCTTTCTTAGAATGTTCCTTTTTTGCAAAAAATACAGGTCCATTTTCCTAATGTTTTTCTGTGTACCCAAACTGCAGGTACCATGACAGTTAGAAGTTTTACCTGTCCACTGTACTGGCTGCTTCCTGAAGAAGCCACACCCTAAAGAAATGAGAAAGCATTTATATATGTTGCACATTATTTAACTTAAGACCTGTCACAGAAAAACATATTTTTATTTGTTTTCTATGAACTTAAGTGTCATAGGAATGCAAACACTTATTTATGGCCATACTAAAAACCACTGGCCTTTACAGTAGCTGCTATTTAGACAGAACAATGAAGTTTGAATCAGTCGGCTTTAGGCAGGTGAGGGTACTGCTGCTGCCCTGGATTGTGTGCTCACAGCAGCCTCCTATGTTTTACTTATGAGAGTTGGCTGACACAACAGAAAGTCATATATTCATCTGTTCTGCCTAAACACTGTTTTGCTGTAAGATACTCCTTTACAAAGTATTCAATTTTTCACAAAAAAATGGAAAGATGAACAATGGAAAAAACAATCCATAAATAGAAAAACAATTCTCACCTGTCCTCCATAATGGCTGCCACCTGGGAAATATGGACCCTGAAGCAAAGGTGCCAATTATTTCTCAAATCAAAAAGCTTCTTTAAGAGCTTTTTTTAAGAAAGACTGTTTCCTTTCTCTGTTGCACAATGAAAAATTACAGGAAGACAGACATTCAACCTATTGCTTTAAGTGTTCTGTGCAAATTAGGGAGTGTCCTTAACATATGAATCTTCCATAATATTGATCATGAGCTGTTACAATACATGTGTAGCTTTTTGAGACTATACTTGGACTGAAAAATCTCTTTCTCCTCTAATCCCCCATCCAATAAATCCGACAGTCAATGTTTTCTGAGTCCAAGGATGAGTTTGTTGGGGATGTCACTCCATATTAGAGGCTATAACTCTAGGCATCACTAGGAACCCTATCCATCATCTTTCATTTCACAAGGGCATGGAACACCTCTCTTAGCAACTCCTGATCTTCTGCCCTGTTCCTCTTCTGAGACATTCTGTTTCTCTGACATCATCTTTGATATTGCATTTTGCCAAATGAAGTGAGGTAGAAGAGGAATGAAATCTCCCCTCAGCCACTCCTTACTGTTAGAGCTAAGAAACCTTGACAGTAGCAGGGCAGGCTGGAGAGTAGAACAAGGCCAGAACTGCATTAACTGTGATACAACAGAAGCACCAGATCTACATAGGTTTTGTGCTGTTTCAGATAGATACCTGATCATAAACTATCAGATCAACAGAGTTGACTCAAAAAGTTTTTTCAGTTAGTATAGAAGTATCAAGTTTTGATGTGGGAACTGTGTGTTAGAATAAGAACTACATAGGAGGAGATTCTCACCTGTCCTCCATACTGGCTGCCTCCTGAAGAAGGTGAACCCTGAACAAAAAAGAATTTAATGATCTCTGTCTGTCATTTTAGCCCTTTGAACCATGTTCCACATGAGGGAGAAGTATCCAGTTTCTTTCACTGCAGAACTATGAGTGGATTGAACCACAAATGGGTAAGAATCATCTGCTTTTACCATGATGCATCAGAAATTCCATCTTAAAAACTCTTTTATGGCTTTGTATCACATGTATTTATAACTACTATATACTTAGCAACAAATTAGATAAAACATGGGGGGAAAATCACCAAAATAAAACAAAATCTCCTTAAAATGTTCTTTTACACAGAGACGTTTATCGAATGTCTCTGATGAAGTAGTAAACAACACAAGGGAAGAATTCTCACCTGTCCACCATATTGGCTGCCTCCTGAGGAAGGCGAACCCTGAAAATAAAAAAGGAAACTGAAACTTTTTAACATCTATTTCATAGACTCATAGAATCATTTCATGAGGCTTTAAAAAATTTTGGTTAATTTCATGAAGTACTTATTTCAGAAATACATGACCTTTTGTCCTGGAAATTTCAGGAGTTGAGTCAACCATGTATTTCACATTCTATTTTTTCTTAGTCTTAAATAATGATCTTCATCTGAACTTGTTTTGTTTAATCACAGTGGCACCAGAGCATTATGGAGAAAGATTTACTGAGAAGATTTTAGACTAAATTAAAGCTAAAATAGACAGCTAGGTAGACAATGAATAAACTGCAGCTTTGCATAGGTCAAAACTACAAGAGCAGGGACTACTGAATGCTTACTTGTCCACCATATTGGCTGCCTCCATAAGAAGATGGCCCCTAGAAAAATATTGAAAATTAGTTATTTCTGAATACCTAATTCATGGAGATGAGCAACAAATAAATCTATATTTTGTTATTTGACTGTTTGTGTGCAATTATCCCAGAATAAACTGCATTTTTGTCTTCCTAGAATTCACATTATTATGACAGAATACAGACCACTGTCAATTTTCTTGAAATAATAAATTGAGATCTTCTATTAATATGAGTCAAATACTTATAAAACAAATATATAATATAAAATATTAAAAGTAAGAGCTTACATGTCCTCCATACTGGCTAGCTCCTGAGGAATATGAATCCTGTAAAGAATACCAAATGAGTGAATTACCTGCAGTAGGATTTCCTTAAATCAAAACATGACTCTCCCAGGACAACAGGAGCAAGAGAGCAGAGTAAGAGTGAAGACAGGTGAGCAGGCCTTTCATTATGCTTTAATGTTCAAGCCGTACAAGGTAAGTTGGAGAAATACCTGAGCTCCTAAGCAAGGGTGGAAGGCAAAGATGTACTGCTTTGTTTGTGTGACTTGTTGGGAAGGTTAAAGTGGCCTTGTTTCCAGTTCTTTCTCTGCTCATTTCTAGAGAATGGAATTTCTTTATTTGGAAAGCTGAGTCCTGGGTCAAACCTAGCAGTAAAATATTGGCTACCCAACAGGCGTTTGAAAACCAAACTTAGCAAATTTACTGAAACCTCATACAACAAGAGGTTTCTTTAAAGAGAGGAAATTGGATTTGCTTTTCTTCATAATGGGATTAGGTCCATTAGTAATAAAAAATGCTACATTTTGATTAATTTTTTCTCCACACTTTTGGTTTTTTTTGTGAGCTTCATTATGCAAATTTCACGAAAACAAGGGCACTATTTGCTAAAAAACTCCTTGTGTATAATTTTTAGGACATATCAATTTACTGAGCTTTTGCCCTTTATACACAGTTCCCATATAGAAACTGAATTTAATTGAGTGAATGAATAACCATCATTTGAAAAATTGGCTCTCCTTTTGGAATGAGTGCTTACTTGGCTGCTGTACTGGCTGCCTCCAGAAGAAGATGAATCCTGGGGAAAAAAAAAGAACAAAGCAATCAGTTGTTTTTCTCTAAAAGAACTATTTCAAAACAAAACTTCTTGAAGAATAGAAGTATATAAATTTATATTTTAAACCTTTTTCTTGAGTTTAAAGCCCATTCAAAATGTAAAATCTAGCCCTCCCTACTCTGTTAATATGTCTAAAATTTAGTGTGTAATTGTATACCAGAATAGCTGCCTCCAGAGCCCTTTCAGAAAGGAAATACTGGTTATTTCACTTCAAAGGATATGAATGAAGGATGGGCAGCTTGTTTGTTTCAGTTTAAAATCACTATACTGAAGAACTACATCCTTACAAAAAGTTTTAATATTAATTCTTCTAGAGTACTACAGACCTTTAGAGTACTCTGAGATTCCACAAGATCTGCTAAGCTCATAAGCTGTTTTGTGTTTAGCGCATAATGTGAAATATGTATCAGAAATGTGTCCTTCATAATGAATCTTAACTGTGTAAAATGACTTTTCAATTGCCCTGTAAAGAAGATATTAAAGATGATGGTCTGAGGTAAACTGCAACATGTACTTGGGGGAGAACTAAGACCTACACTCAGTATGCAAAAGCTGCTCTCCCGTGCTGAGGTACTGGGTGTATCTATGCATTAAAGTACAGATCCGGAGTGTCCCTTTGAAACAGAAGTCCTGATAGTTCCCACTCACTGTAGTTTGTTTTTCATGAGGTGGTCTCAGAGTGAATTAACTGGATGCCATTCAGATTAAACTAAATTTTAAAATGCTCTCTAGGGGTACACTTAATGCATTCAAGTAGTAAATGGACTTCTGGCCCGTGGGACCAGAGCAGAGCAGACCATTCCTGAAATGTATGCAGTATGGCCATCAGTTCATCAACACTGTTGCAGTTTGCAGCGCTCGTTGATGCAGACACTCCACTATGTTCCCTCCTTTATATACAATCCTCAGTTCCAAACTGCTGTCCAAAGACAGCCAAGTCAGTAAAAAAACCAAAAAGAATCAGTCCCAATTGGAAGTTTCAAAGGAAACAAATACAGTAACAAAACAACAGTAATATGAAGGATGTAGAATACAGGTAGTTAAGAATATTTTCCTGAGTGTACATACATACACTTTCCTCCTTCCTACAAGGGAGAACAAGACCAGTCCTATTTATCATGTAATATTAATTTTTGTATGGTACATTTCTGTAGCAGTGTCCAAGCCAGCTTTGTATCAGTCAGCAGTCTGGTACAATGTGGTACAAAGCCACAGAGTTCTGTGCTAGATGCAAAAAGACCCAAATGTTTTTCTTCCCTTTGGTGCAGCACATACAGAGCTCCCATGACATACATTATGACTTTCCAACACACAGTGAACAGAACAGGAGTGCTGTCAACAGATCTCTCCTGCAAAAATGTTCTTATCCCTATGAGAGGGCAAGCAACATTAGATGACTGATCTATGAATACTAACCTTTTTTCACAGTAAATGATCTACAAGGAATATAATCATGTAAATCCATATCCTTGGGATATTTTTACAGAATTTCAAAGGAGCCAATGGAACAGACTCCTGAAGTAAATATTTATACTGTTATGTACCTGCATTTTTGACAAACATTTTTCATTGGAAGACTTCTCTTTACATGAAAACTATTTCAAATGGAAAGTGAAGCTGAATGTTGCATGAATGTCCTGTGTGTATTTTTGATTGAAACTAAGGTATGTTATTTTCACAAATGTATGACTTCTATTAGGCACTGACTCTTTTAACCTCTCCAGCCAAAGGAGACAAAGCAAACAGGGCACACTTAAAAGCTGAAGAAGATTGCTTACATTTGCAGAGGCATCACTTCTGACTAAGGTAGGGGATCCACCCTGTAAGGGGAAAAAAAAAAAAAAGAAAAGAAAAATTAGCCTTTGTCTTTGATCATAAACTGGAAATGAAACAAAACCTTAAAATGCCTGTTCTACATCATTTCAAAGGAAAAAATCACAGTCTGAAATTAATTGCACTTACATCTCACTTCGATTTATCAATTTACCAAGATAACAAACAGTCTTTTTTTGGCCTGGAAGACCATAAATCAAAAAATACCATATTGTATCTATCTATCATATTGTTTACCCTGGAGAAAAGCAGGGTCAGGGGGACCTTATTGCTCTCTACAACTACCTGAAAGGAGGTTATAGTGAGGTGGAGGGTTGTGCCTTCTTTGGAGTAACAAGCAATAGAACAAGAGGAAATGGCCTCAAGTTGGTCTAGGGGAGGTTTAGATTGGATATTAGGAAACAAATTCTTCACTGAAAGGATTATATACAGGCTGCTCAGGGAAGGGGTTGAGTCACCACACCTGGATATATTTAAAATATGCGTACATGTGGCACTTAGGGACGTGGTTTAGTGGTGGCCTTGGCAGTACTGAGTTAATGGTTGGACTCGAGGCATTTTCCAACCTAAATGATTTGATGATTCCATAATGCTGAATTCTTCATCTTGGCATAATGAGAAATAACCCCTACCATATCCAAAACATCTAAGTCATCAAAGGAACAATGAATATAAAATTAAGAGTACATTCAAGTAAGTAAGTTAAAAATAAATAGGATCACAGATAATTTTCCAGTTAAATAGTTTAGTAAAAGAAAATGTATAGTGAAAATGTAGCACTTACAGAACTTCCCCCAGAACAATCACATGCACCCTGTAAAGAATACAGAAAGTATTTAAGATATCAAGAGCACAGGACTGAAATGGATTCCAGATACAACTCAAATTACTTCTACTATCCCAGGCGTGCAAACCATAAAGATACATTCTTAACTGCCCGACTTCTAGAAATGAATTTATTTCATCCTATGCAACTATTTCTGCACTTACTGCTCTGATGGAGCAACAAAATGCTAATTTTGTTATCTTCAAATTTTCTTATATACAGTCTTTACCTTAAAAATCTTATTCACCAGAAGGAAGAATAAAAAATTCCAAGTAGTACTACAGAAAGCAATTTTTTTTCCTGGAGAGTCCAGAGGACCTGGAGTACATGCAGTACTATGTCCTGTTACAGGTGATACAGAAAACAGGTGATTTCTACTGTGATAAAACTAACTGAGAGGTGGCCAGGAGTTCACCATTCACTATCTCACTTTCTACATTCAATCTGCATGAGATGTGTAAGAAGAAAAATGTTTAGCACCAAAGCAGGTACAGAAGCTCAGATACAACTGTCATCCAGTTACTACTGGCTACTCTGGCTTGCAGATTGTCCAAATGACATGGCAAAAGAAAATGTGTTGCTGAGGCTTTGGGCAAAAAGAACAGTGGTGAAGGAAAACAGTTCTGGTGAAGGAAAGATATTAAAAGATAATTGTGAGTGCCTGACACTAACAAAACTGAAGACTGTGGAGCAAGAAAATCATACCTGTCCACCAGGCTGGCTGCCTCCTGAAGAAGATGAACCCTGTAAATGTTATATTCTCATTTAAAATTTTTTCTTTAAATGTGGACATGTGCGTTTGATTACGATGTATTGTCTTTTACTCTTTTGACTACATTTGAAAAGATCTATCTGATTAAGAACCAAATTTTATCTATGGAAAAATTAATGAGGATAAAATAAACCACACAGTAGTCTGGAAAGCTAGGTATTACCAATCTGGCAATACTTTCTGGAAATATGCACACTGGGGGGGAAAAAACCTCACAACAACAACAATGAAAAATTTCCCACCTGCCCACCATACTGGCTGCTTCCAGATGACGATGAGTCCTGAAAAAAAATTAAAATTGCTTACTTTTTGTTTTAAAAATACAAATTAAGACTAAATATTTATTACTTTATTTTTTCCTGATGTTAGAACATCAGTTAAGGCAGGAATTGTATTTTGACCACTCTGCTTACCCTTGGACTTTTACACAGAGTTATATAATGAAGAACAAATCAATCTTGTTCACAGATAAAAAATTGCTGTAATACAATATGAGGCCTCAAACTTTTGTATAATAGATACTTCAGGATAAAAATACAAAGATTTAGTATTTACCTGTCCACTTGAGTAGCCACCACCTTGAGAAGATGATCCCTATAAAAAGCAGATGCAATTTATTTTTGTTTAAAATGGCTTCTGGAAAACAAGATTGATGTTGAAGGCACACAATTATTAATTTTTTTTCCAAACAGCTTGCCATTTGATTTCACAAGACATGATGCCAGATGTCATGGGAAATTCTAGAAAATGAATGGCTTAGTACACTTTACTCATTTGGATAATTTTTAAATAGTAGAGCCATTTTGGAAGGGAACTGCATATAATGAATAAAATAGATGCTTACATGTCCACCTGACTGGCTGCCTCCTGGGGAATAAAAATCCTGGAAAAATGTATTGAAATTACATGAAAAAACCAAAAACCAAAACCTGGAAAGATCAGGGTGGAAGCTAAACATTCCTTGCTTCTCCACCTTCCTTAATTTTCTCTTGTTCAAGATCAAAAATTAAAATTTGTCTTTCTGTATGAAACAGTACATGCCCCTTTATGACTATTGATAATTCCTTGAAGATATTTTTTGGGATACAACAAAGAATTATTATATCTCCAACAAAATAATTGCTCAGTCTGTGTTACTTAATCCTCATTAGAATAAATACATTGGGTGCCATGTAAAAATGGCAGAAAAATGGAAGGCCTCACATAGCACAACAAAGCAAAGGGTTGCACTTGAAATAAATGTTGCAAAAATCATGGTATTGAAACCCTTTGCAGTCAAGCAGTGATTTAAAAAGCACAGGAACAGGAACAAGTAAATTGTGGTATCACATTTGTGATGTGAGTTTGATATTTAAGAGCACATCTCAGCATTGGTTGGGATTCCTAGCAGTACTTCGACTCTTTAGCCATATCCTCATTCCCTCTGTGCTTGAGGGCTTTCTATCCCACACTGGAAGCTGCCACACCAGTTTCCACACAGGATTTAGGTGTCTGGCAGTTGCCAAGCCCTGGGGCAGACACCCTGGCAATACACAAGGAAGGAGTGCTTACCCGTTCACTCTGGCGGCTACCAGATGGTGAGGAGGAATCCTAAAAAACATTAGAATTGAATTATTGCAATGGCAAATATTACTAATTTTTTCTGAGCAAGGGTGGAAGGCAAAGAAAAATACTGTTTGTTGGGAAGGTTAAAGATGTAGGCTGTAGGATAAGTTCTTTCTTTGCTCATTTCTGGTGAATGGCATTTCTTATTTTGAAAGGTGAATTCTGACATAGTGATATAAAGGAATGAGATCACATCTCAATCTATTTTATTTCCTCCAGAATGTTACAGAGCAAAGCATCAGCTGTCTTGGTCCTTGTAGGACCTCAGTGGTACACACCAATGTTTTTATACCTTACTTTCTTTCAGAGGGCTTTTCGGGCCCTCTGTAGTATCATATTTTAGCTTTCTTGAATATCTGTAAGAAGATTTTGGTACAGAAACTACATTGAAACTAATGATCCAGTATACCTGTGGCTGAAGAGCACAGCTGAATTTATAATTATTTGCAGAGAACAATTTCCTACTAACCAGGACCAGACCTACTGAAAATCCATTTAAAGTACAATCAATTACTCAAGGCAGAGACTTTAAACTTGGAAAGTTTTATAAACAGCTTCAGCAGAATTAATAGGAAATATACTTTAGTCAAGAGAAAAGGCATCTTCTTAAACAGAAGAGCAGGCAGTTTTCACCACACTGCACAAAACCAGACCATTCCTGTGTAATATATAGATGAAGGAACTTGAATCTTATATGTCTGGCATTTGAAAAACACAAATGAAGTGTAGTGTGAATTGGGGACGGAAGGAGAGGGAAGTAGTCACATAATGTCACATAATAATATTGCGTTTTGATGGAAACTGTGAAATAAAGAGTTTCCTTTGTAATTGCTACTTCTAATAACCAATTAAAAATGTATGATTGTTACAAGTCAGAACTGTTGTAACTGCAATTTTAATTTGCAAAGCCCTTATCATACATAGCACAATAGCATAACATAATTTAGGTCTACATTTTCCATTCTCTGTAGAAAAAATACAATTTCAAAGGAGTTACTGTAGAAAATGATGAACAACAGATGATTAGAATATAATGTGAAGGAGTTCTTGGCAATAAGATTATGAGTTAAAGTAAAGGTCCATGTAAGCAAATAGATACTTTAAGAGGTATGAATTAAGATATTGATATAGTTGAGAAGAAATACTTACACTCTCAGCAGTTTCACTGCCTCCTATGGAAGGTGAATCCTGTAAAATAATGAAAAAAACATTTACTTTCATATAAAAAGGACTCTCACATGTTCTAAATTGTGGAGAATATAAAATAAAAGAATAAAAATAACAAACCGCTTAGAATCTTCAATTTTACCTAAACCAGCGAAGGTGCAAGAAAAGAAAAAAATATGTAACTTCACCTGTTGCTTAAACAGAAGAGGTTGGGAAAAAACCCTCCTTGCAAACATACATTTTTATAAGGAAAAATTTTAGATAAAGTTCATTTACAAAGTTAATAATTCTTTATATTCAGAAATCCCATTATCTATACTTTCAACAGATTCTGCATGAGTAAAGTATGTAAAGTAAATGCACAAAATGTTTTCCTTTTGAATGAGCTAATGCATAAACAATAAAGTAGTTAAAGCATTGGACAGTCACAGGGCACAGTTAGTGGGCTTCCCTCCATTTGAGTTGTAAAAGGGTGAATTAAAGAGGACCAAAAGATAAAATGGCATTTCTGTGGTCGTGGTCACTTAAAAATAACTGAAACCTAGAACCCAGTGCACATAAGAACCAACAGAGCAAGCTTAAGCTTTTGGTGTAGGAGACAAATAACAATTACCTGGCCATAAGACTCAGCACCACTATATGCGGAAGATCCACCCTGTTCAGAAAACATAAACAATTCTCATACTGCAAACAGCATAATTCTCATATTTGGAACAGACTTTTTTTTTGGACACTAACTGTAGGGATCTCCTTCTGGGAAGATTTAAAAAGTATGATTATTTACCTAGTTATAAGAATGGCTCTTGAGCAACTCATAGTTATGTTCCTGTAAAACACTAATTTAACATATTTTTTAACTCAAATCCTAATTCCAATTCTGAAGAGACCTTCATCTTGCAGGTGACTCAAAGCTAGAATTCTTGACAAGAACAAACCTTAAAGGTTGGAGGCACCCCACTTTTTACTCCCTTATAAACTTCTGACTAAGTATATACAAATTCATTCACTCTTCAAAGAAAAAACCCACTTTCATTAAAATATAGCAAGAGCCAAAATACAGAATATAACTGTATATTTGACCCAGGGTACTTCTCCCCAGCACCCTCTATACAAAAAGAAAAAAAGAGTATTTACCTGACCATAGGATTCACTGCTACCATCATAAACAGAAGACCCTCCCTGTAAAGAAAACAAAAAAAATTGATTAACTTGATTCCCTCAAGAAAGTGTTTTCTGTCTTTCAAACACAGAACAGGAATGAAAATAAAAGAACTCTGTTATCTCTACAAACAAGAAAGAACACCTACCTGTCCGTAAGATCCACCAGGATAGTAGGAAGACCCTCCCTGCACAGAAAACACAGAAATTTACTGGTTTGTAGTTGAATTGTTCTCTCAAGGAATACTTTTACACTGCTCCTGTGAAGACACAGTGACTCGAATATTTACCTGGTTACCGGAGTAAGAACTGTGGGAAGAACCTGGGCCACCCTAGAAGAAAAACACAAACCAGTTATTTTCTCACAGACAAGAGTTTAAATACCTGCCTATCCAGTTCTCTCTTTACACTCTTTCTCTCAATTTTGAGCTAATTTCTATGTACCTGAATACAGGTACTGTTAAACTAGAAGAAATCTTCTGGTGGCAACTTTCTTAGCCCTGCTGAAATTTGTATTCTGCAAGGAAGCTGCAGATACCAGTCTGTACTGTTCTCTGGCAAACTTCACACCTCTAGCTTACATCAGGGCTAAGTATTCCGCTCTGAGGGACAACAGTCAAGTCTCTAATTATGGCATATCATAGCACCCACAATACTGGGAGTGATGGAGCCAGGAGGATGGGAGTCTGTGTTATCCTGGTAAGGGAGGAAGAACTACTACCTGTCCATAGGATCCTCCGGGATAGAAGAAAGGCCCTTCCTGTGCAGAAGACAGAATGGATTACTGGTTTATATTTGGCTACTCCTTCAAGGGAAGGTTTTGGATGGAGCTTCTGAATAGGGCATTTTATCTGAATGTTTACCTGGTTACCAGAATATGTGCTGTGTGGATAACCTGGGGCTCCCTGAAATGAAAACACAGACTCTCTATTTTCTTGTAAACAGGATGGTGTAAATACCAATGTACCCAACTCTCACTCTAGGGCAATACTGTTAAACCAGAAGGAACTTTTTATCACTGATTTTCTTATTTGGATGAAAGATTCTTCCATGAAAGTTGTAAATACAATTTAGTCTTTTCCTCTGACAGATTTCATGTTGCAAGTTACAAACAGTTGATTCAATTCTTGGGTGTTATATTTCACAACAGCCACTACACAGGGAACATAAGAATAAATATAAAAGAACTCTGTTATCTCTACAAAGAACACCTACCTGTCCGTAGGATCCACCAGGATAGTAGGAAGACCCTCCCTGCACAGAAAACACAGAAATTTACTGGTTTGTAGTTGAATTGTTCTCTCAAGGAATACTTTTACACTGCTCCTGTGAAGACACAGTGACTCGAATATTTACCTGGTTACCGGAGTAAGAACTGTGGGAAGAACCTGGGCCGCCCTAGAAGAAAAACACAAACCAGTTATTTTCTCACAGGCAAGAGTTTAAATACCTGCCTATCCAGTTCTCTCTTTACACTCTTTCTCTCAATTTTGAGCTAATTTCTATGTACCTGAATACAGGTACTGTTAAACTAGAATAAGTCTTCTGGTGGCAACTTTCTTAGCCCTGCTGAAATTTGTATTCTGCAAGGAAGCTGCAGATACCAGTCTGTACTGTTCTCTGGCAAACTTCACACCTCTAGCTTACATCAGGGCTAAGTATTCTGCTCTAAGGGACAACAGTCAAGTCTCTAATTATGGCATGTCATAGCACCCACAACACTGGGAGTGATGGAGCCAGGAGGATGGGAGTCTGTGTTATCCTGGTAAGGGAGGAAGAACTACTACCTGTCCATAGGATCCTCCGGGATAGAAGAAAGGCCCTCCCTGTGCAGAAGACAGAATGGATTACTGGTTTATATTTGGCTACTCCTTCAAGGGAAGGTTTTGGATGGAGCTTCTGAATAGGGCATTTTATCTGAATGTTTACCTGGTTACCAGAATATGTGCTGTATGAAGAACCTGGGGCTCCCTGAAATGAAAACATAGACTCGCTATTTTCTCGCAAGCAGACATTTACATAAGTGAGTCCATTCTGAATTTCTGTTCTTTCAAATAAATCTTTTGAGGACAACATTACCGCAAACATTAAAAGAGAATGCTGGGGAGGGGGTTGTTAGAGATCAGGAAAACTTTAGCAGGTTTCTGATTTTTTCTCTTCAGGTTAAAAGATCTGAAAGTAGTAGTAGTAACGTTTAATTTTACTCTTTCTAATCACAGAATCTAATGTCATACCTTGCAGACTCTGTTGTTATAGATGATCATGATCTTGATGGTCTTTTTAAAAATGCCAGAACACTGAACTTCCAAAGTGTAAATAGTGTTTAGGAGAGCTCACCACTTATGAGAGAAGACTATTTACCAGTCCATAGCATCCACTATTACTGTCACATCCCCTTCATATACAGAACAGGGAAAGTATTATTCTATGGTTAGACTGCTTCCTCAGAGCAGTAGACTAAGGTCTTGCCTTTAGATGAAACTTAGAGAAAAAGCAGAATAATTGCAGTGTGAGACATTTGGGGATCCAGGATCCACACAAGAAAAACCATTTTTCTTTGAAAAAACTTTTTGCAGGAATTTTCCTCCTGTGCTGAAGAATCTTCAAGGAAGTAGATAACTCTTTTATGTAAGATTTATGAATGGTGGTTTATTTGTACATGTACATCTACCTATAGCTTGCTTTTTTATTCAGAAGAATGTACCTACCTATCACAGCTAATCTATTTGCATGTTAATCTAAGGCACTGTAGCTGCCACATGTAGAGGGCCCTGGACAGAAAATGAAGATAGCTCTGTTTTTTAATTCAGTCTATTCCTCGCAAAGATTGCTGGATTTTACTGTTGGGTGAAAGCAAAGATCAAGTCTATTGCTACCTAGTTCATCATAAATTAATTTGATCAGCTGATAAAATTCCAAACTGGAAAACAATCTCTTGTGAATCAAAGTGGACACATCTGCACTGAGACTTGATTTTCTACTGTATCCAATTTTGATGTCTTCTTTTCTTCATGTTGAAAATTTTTGTTGATAGCAACTAAATACATACACTCTCCTCTCCCCAACCAAGATGTGGTGGATTTCTGTTACAAACTAAGTCCTTTCTTGCAACAATTAAAGCATGTAAAGAAAAGGGCTTATTAGAATGAAAACTTGCATAAAGATGTCCACCTTTTTCCTTGTAAATGGATTTGTTGATATAGATTTACAGTCACATGATAAATAAAGGTTTTTCCTCAATTAACTTTCAACAGTAGTTATTTTAAATAGACTAGTTGATATTTTAAAACATACAGGTCATGATTACTGCTCAGCCTCGATTAGGTAAAAGAGGTGGTATTCTACCTTACCAAAATGACTGCTCTTTATTTTAAGTTAATGAATTTAAGTCCAGAAAGCAGTAATTTCTTTATACTGTTAGTTTGTTTAAATAGCATGGGGGGTTTTTAATAGAAAGAATAATCCGCAAAATAATTCCCATTGAAACTGAAAACTAAAAAAAAAAATATTACACCATTCAAATGGTTTTATGTAAATACAGTTTCTGTAAAAGGTTCACAATAAGTATTCTGGTAGAAGAAAGGTGACTTTAAAATCCAAGTTCATCTGTCTTTGCCAGGTGAAGCCAGAAGCCTGGTAAAACTACTCTATAATGTCCAGGTAAGCACATTCCTTGGCCTTTTTCCCAGCACAGGGGCATTGCCTAAGAGAAAAGTTTATCCAGTGCAAGTGACAATGAAATTGCAGTGATTGTCTTTATGGGAAAGAACAGTTTAAATGTTGATTTAAGAAACTAAATTTTGAAACATTTACAGATTTTGATGTTTTAGTCACAGTATTTTATTGCACCAGTTAGAAAGACAAGGAAGCTAACCTGGATGCAATTAAATTGATTAAATTAAATTCTGTGGTTACTATAAGGGATAATGACTGTTTTTTGAAAGTAATGAATAATTAGCACATAACAGTCAAGTGACAGAGCACCTGGATCACCAAGCACAGGTACAGGAAGTTAGTGGCTGAATAGTAACTACGCAGCTCAAGTAAAGTGGAATTCATTCTTCCGTTTCATTGTATGTGGTTTACCCATACTAAGGAAATGAACATTAATGTTTAGTGTTAACCAAGTGTCCATATTTACTAGGTGATTAATTCAAGATACTCCATTATGTAGATCAAAGTATAAACTCAGAAAAATAATTACCTGTCTATGACCACTGCTTCCATCAGGACAAATGCAACCACCCTATAAATTTTTAAAAAAGGAAATAATCATTGCTTTGTGGAAATTTAAAATAAAATCTTATTTCAGATGTGAAACAGTTTAGGGGAAGAAAGTCTGTGGGATTACAGAGTAGCTGTGACCTTTCCTACACCTAGAACAAATGAGTTTAGCTCTGAATAGTTAACATTTGCTTTGAAAGTTGGACTGATAGTACATCACTTGGTGCTGTGTCACAGGGACAGATGCTCAGCAAGACAGAAGTATCAAGGAGTCCAAGAGTGCAGAGAATCACCATTGTGTTCTCACCAATAAAACATACATGGAATTGAAACAGTGTTGAAAAGTGACTTCAGAGAGCCATTTTTGATAAATTTAATCTGAACAGTCACTTCATTTACAATTTAATGCATAACACGACCAATCCTCCATGCAAAGCTACTTCACTTAAACTCTGATTCCTGAATTTAATTAGTTTAATTACCAGGAAACAATCTGGACAAGACTAGTTAAAAATAAAAACAATCCTGACCTGATTACTTGATCCACCACTGGTTGCAATAAATGATCCACCCTTTGAAGAAAACAATTACATTTTATCAAAGCATTTTATCAGAACCTGAATTATAAAATTATGTAGTGAGAAGTAAGGTAACAAACTCTTTCTACTACTTTCCTGCATGAACAAGCACTATCTGTTGAATTATTGTGAAAACATAGATTTGGATGAAATCTAATTAATGATACCATACACAGGGAATGGGTATCAGGAAAACTAATTAAGAAAACAGTTATTTTCTGGAGCTTATAAATCTGACTGCACTATTGAATTAGATTGCAAATTCTCTTGAGACGGAGACTATGCTAGTGTTAAATCTGCATAATGTGGCGTGTAGCAGGACTCAGGATCTCTGGGAAGCTGATGCTTTAATAAAAACAGAATCAAGTGCCACTCTGGATCATTTAAATTTCACAAAATTCTCTAACATATACACTGCTGCATCAGTACACGATGCTATAGAATATCAAAGTTGGTTCTACTTTTGTAACAGAAGTACCTAATCCCTAAGATGTACCTACTTACCAAATTTAAAATGAAAAAATTACATATCTGGCCATTACCATCACTAGAGCAGGACTGTTTTTTAAAAAAAGATTCTAAACCTACTTTTGGTGTTTTGCAAATGACTTTTACAAAATGTTACATAAAGAAACACCTGTGATGGTTACCTGCTTAATGGAGAGAAGGAACAGAACAGACTCTCTATTCTGGGCCCATTTACAACTGCGCAAAGTTATAACGTTATAGGGAAAACTCTGCCAGTTAAAAATAGCATCCTTCAGCACGGAAGGATTAGTGGAACCTAACTTTCAGAATGAATTATAATTTATCAGAAAGCTCCTTGCAATGATATCATGCACCTGACACTAGTTATTACCTGGACATCAGCGTGGCTGCTGTTTGAAGGAGAAGATACATTCTGCGAAGAAATAAAAAATGACACATTTTTTCAGTAAGGGTAATATAGTGCTACTGGGAGAGAACTACCTAACCCTAAACAGAATTCTCTGTTGTGGAAACTAGATCCTTCTTTTTGTAGGTAATACAGCAAGGAGCTATAACACCAGCAGTAGTTCAGAAAAGGTGACAAGAATGGTTTACCTGTACATCATAGGCTCTTCTGCTTAAAACATGTGATGTATCCTGTAAAAAACAGGAATATTTGGTATCAGGAGATTAAAACTCTCTGAACTGTGATAGACCTTCTTTTTTTCCCCCTGTATTTATTTAAAACAGCTCCAGACCCTTTATTATATACATTGAGTAGGAATGGCTTATTATAAAATAAAAGGTTATTTGCACATAATTTTTATAGGCTACTGCTGAGTCTGACTTGAAGCTATACAATACACATACCCATATCCCCTCCACAACCTGCTGAGCACAGTAAATTACCAAACATTATACTTTCTAACTTCATTATTCTATCTCATTTCAGCTAAAATTTTAGCTGTCCTTTGTATGATACTCATTTAATTTCAACTTTAGCTTGGACCAACTCTGTGCTTAATGAAGAGCAGGAATTTAGGCTGCCCTCTACTTCAAAGCATGATTTGCATGTCTTTTTTCATATATATATATTTCCTTTAAAGAAATTCGTGCAAAGAGCAAAGTAATTTTATTTTAATTTTTCCTTAAGTAGAAGAATATTAATTAGGGCAACATATTTACAGAAAAATTAGGCATAATTAGGACAAGTTAGGGCTAAAAAAGAAAAGAAAAAAAAGTTACTTACTCGGGCAACAAGAACTTTCTTCTTTGCACAACCAGAACCCTGTAAAGGAGCCAAAAGATTGTTACTAATTTAGAGGTGGAGTTATCTGCACTAAGTACTTTAGCAAAAATCTACTACTTGTCAAGGTCACATATTCTGGAAAAAGAAAATGTCTGGAGATTTCATTTTAATATCATTAAGGGTCTTAAAAAGCATATTCTTTGTTTGTTTTCCCTTTATTGCTCTTCGGTCAGAAGTTCCTGCCCAGGGGAGTCTCCCTCAGCTAAACCATTATGGGCTGAAGAACAATATGTATAATTATTTTTTTAGAATTCCCTATCCTTTGTTATAACCAAGGGAATACTAGCATCTTCTGTGAACCAAGGAGGAAGTGATGAGGCCCCTAAACAAGGCTTGCTGCTGAAGGATTTTTTCTTCAGAACCTTTTTCATTCAAGGTAAATACAAGCGAAAACAAAGGATGTTTCAGAAGACCTCCTTACTTCCTAGAATACATGTTTGATGCAGTACTAAAGTATTAGAGAGAAAAATGGGGAAAACAATGAAGCAGTACAGTGTATGGCTGACAACTGAAGAGAAGGCAAGTAGCTGATGACAGGAGGTTACTCTAGATGGCAGTAAAACAAAAGGAGGCTGTGACATGAAAAAAACTTTTCTATGAACTGAAAGAAGTAGGGAAAAATGTAATTTATTTACACAACAATATATTTGCTTGGTCACAATCTATCCATGTTAATCACAGTTTCTTCTTGTAGGACAGATGGAAAGTCTTGACAGAGAGATTATTACCAGGGACAAATGTTACTTTACAACAACAGCATAAAAGAGAGTTTAAATTTGAACAAGTGAAAAAAGCTTGAGGTAAGGTATATGCCTTATGTACATAGGTAGTTAATTCCAAAAAAACTATCCAGTCAAAGTGCATATACTATGAAGAAAATATATCAGTATATATTCTGTATTGTGCAGTTTTTAATAATTGTGCAATAACCTTAAGTACAGAGAAAAAATTAACTTTTTGAAGGGTATTATAAAACAATCATACACTACAGTTAGAGGTCCATGGGTCTAATATAGAAGTGTTCAGTTACTAACACTGTCATTAATAATAAGAACTTGAATATTACAGAAGAAACAAAGTACTTACCCGACTCTTGGCACTGTAAGTAGTGTCATTCTGGAAAAGAATAAATTATTCTCTTTTTAAAGAATTATTTAAATACAGTAAGCTTACAGAAAACTAATTTTTTCCGAAACAGCATGCAGACATATTCCACTTGTTGCTCACACTCTCCACAGCCTTGTCTAAATTAGTTTGAAATCCTATAATTACAATCTGAAAAACATTTTAATAGCAGATTTAGATTGGTAGAAATGCAACATGAAAAGCAGTGGAATATCCATCATTTCTTCTTTCATTTATTGTATGTATTTAAATATTTTCTTTTAGATTTTCTTTTTTTTTGAAAATTACTGTAAAATGTATCCTTACCTTTTGGGGAAAATCTTCTGTTACTGCAAAGTCATTGAAATACTTTTATCCATATTTCATTTTATCAAGTTAAATGCATTTAAAAACACAAATCATATCTGTAACTACATATTTGACAACTTTCACCAAGAAAAATGCAGGTGCTGAAACAGCTATTAGTGTGGGAACTCAGCATTCTTTCTGGATCATTCTGCTCAAAAGACTGCATCTAGCAGTGCAATATTTTATCATCTACACAAAAAAGGTTGTGATGAAAATATATTAGAGAAAACATACTCACATCATCACAAGCATTGGGATTATCGTCTGAGGAATATTGTGAATCCTAGAAAAACAGCAGATACCAGTTATTTTCTCACAAAATGGATTGTTAACTTGATACTGTACTCTGCAAGACAGAAGAGATGCTTATGCAAAGGAAAAGCTGAGTTAAATTAAATTGAGATCTATGTAAGAAAAAAAAAAAGGAGCCAAATCCATAGCTGCAATAGTTGCTTACAGGGAATGTTCCAATCTTCAGTAAAGAAAAAAACACCCAAACCCAACCCAAAACACGAAGAGCAGAGAAAAAAATTATGTTTTATTACATCTTTGAGAAAGATGATGCAGGGACTACAAATAATGTGTATCTAGGAGAAAGAAAGAACTAGTTACCTGATTATCATAATAGGTGTCTGAGGAGGATGATCCACCCTTTAAAACAAACAAATGAACCAAATTCAGGATGTAGAAACCTGATTTTGAGCAGACACTAAAGCTTATATGAAGTGATGTGTGAGTAGGAAAATAGAATATTACTTACTTGGCCACCACCATAGTTTTGTGAGTAGGATCCATCCTACAAAAAAAATATAAACTCTACTTCAGAAGAAACTGTGATTTTCTTCAGGGACTGTAAAGCTGGAATAAACAATTGCCTAGGATTTCTTTGAACAAATACAACTTTTAAGATATCTGGATAACTTATCAAATATAAGAATTCTTACCAAGAGAAAATCAAGGTCTACCTACCTGGTTGCTACCATAATTTTGTGAGGATGATGATCCACTCTGCTAAGAAACAACAACAAAAAATAATCAGAATTAATATTACAATATTGCAGACTGGATACCGATCAGCCATCATGGAAGTAAAAGCTCATAAAATCCCAGTGGGAGACAATAATAATCTAGTACTTACTTGGCTACCACCATAGTTTTGTGAGTATGATCCATCCTGTGAAAACAAAACAGCAAGAGTTAAAATTCTGGAGAGCTTAATTTTATCAGAATGCACAGAGCTGTCTTAGGGTGCTGAGTTCTTTCTATGTAAGTAGAATTTCAGCGCTGATAAAAAGTATGTTTGCAGGGAATGAGTTACAGGCTGGAGATGGGGAGACCTTCCAAGTGTCTATACCCTCATAAGCAAGAAAACTACACACTGAATTAGAAATGCTTAAAAACTTTTTACCAATGGATAATAAAGAGCTGCCTACCTGACTACCCTGTGATCCACCCTGTGATCCACCCTGTAAATCAGACAAAAAATTATGCATGCTTTAGACACTTGCTGTTTGTATATGGAATATTTTTAATGAAAGTTATGATACTTGCTTAGGAAGAGTAAGAAGAAAAAGTAGATATGCAATATGGATATAATTTCTAATGTAGTAAGCACAGATTGCCAATAGTGCAAAGGTAAATACTAGATGAGAAATATACAAAAAATTCCCCTGGTAGCATTAGTACACAGAAAGCTGTGAGCTGTGAAGTACCAGGGCCTCCAGGAATAGGTTTTAGATAAAACACTCAGTATGTTTCAACGTGCCCCCTTTAGAAGAGGAATGTAACTTCTCCGAGTGTAATCAGAAGAGATATTTTTGGAAGTATTAGTGACAAAAGTGCATAATAAGAACAGTGAAATCCTGAGCTATTGAAGTGAGTGGGATATTTGCCATTCACTAAAATCGAACCGAGGCTTCAGTTAGAAGAGGCAAAGGAAAATGAAATAAAAAGTATTATCTTTCAATGTTCTAGCAGATTTTAGAACAAAATTTAAGCACCTTCTTTAGTCTTACAAAGGAAAAGTTCCTCTTTACAAAGAAAAAATTGAAATGCTATTATAAAATAATTACATACCTATTTAATATATTATTCTTTCAAGTTACAGTAATGTATTAAATACAATGCATTGTATATACTATACCAAATTATATTAATATATTTTAGCAACATCTATGTTGTTTGTATATTTATAAATATAGTATATATTTATAAAGCACAGTACTTATTGATACAATTAATTTATCTCATTTTTCTATTCCTTGTGAAAACTCAGTAAGAATCAAAAGAAGTATTAAAAATAAAAACGAAATCATCTATTGCTGTTTTCTTACTAATTTTCAGCATGACAGAGATTACTTCTTTAAACATAGCTAACACCCTTTAGGATAGTGGTTTTTACAGTTCCAACATTGAACTTGGAACAAATACACATGTAGCTGTTCCCTGCACAAACTGAATGAATTCTTAAGCCAGTTTGTTCCAGGAACCCCAAGTGGCAGTCCTAAAGTATTTTCTGACTTTTGATAGGAAAAGTCCACAGAGAGGCTGGTGAGCTCCAGCCCTGATTTAAGTTGTGCCACTTCAGCAACTCTGCAGCAGAGTTCTTCTTTCCAGAATCTGGCCTTAATGTCCTATAAAGTGAGACATTTCACAGGCATAATCCTAGGAAAAAGGGGGGAAAAAGACTCCAAAGCCCCTGTGATACTCCTTTGTACACGAAGATGGTGAGTTCTCATCTCCTAACTGTTAAGATTATATAGATTTGTGCTACATGAATCTGAAGTTGTTACTAATTGAGTTAGTGGCAAAACTAATTTTGGATGCATCTTAAAATAAGAGGAGAAAGAGCATTTACCTGGTGGCAGGGATTGCTATCATATGAAACACCCTGTTAAAAAAAATAAACAAAAAGGTAAATGCCCAAATCTTCATTTTCCTTTTGAAGTAATTTGCTTTCTTAAAATTTCTTCTGTGAGAATTAATGTAACAAAACTCACCACAAAACTTTACAGAGGGTGAGTTTAATTTTATTTAATCTTTTAAATGTGTGGCTTTACCCTCTGTCACTCCCATACCCACATACACACAAGCATCAAGACACATGCATGCAGGTGATCAAAGGAGGAGTTCTTGTGAGCTACAAGGAAAGAAAGATAGGCTGGCAATGGATGTCTCTCTGTATCACCCTAGTTCCTCTTGGTTGGTAAAGACTAACTGTTGGTGGTTTTTTTTTGGAATCAACTATTACTGATGGGTGACTATCCATCTCTGTTGTGACCATTTATCTCAGTGTGACCATCTATCACTTGCTAGATTCACCCACTATAGATGTTAGGCAAGGCTGCTGCTCAATGCATTTTATTTCCTGTTTTGGGTATATTTTGGCTACAGCCAGTCTTCCTGTTGGGATAACAGGATGAGAAACAGTACACAGAAGGAGTTCTACCCTGGCTGTCACACTCCCATTATCACAGCACAGATAAGTCAAGAGCTGTGTCACCTGTGACACAGCTTAGGTGAAAGGAACACATTTTTCAGTGTTTATCAGTTTGATTGCTGTTATCTGTGTCCATGTTGTATTGCTTCTTATGATGCTTTTCCATGCATTTCCATTCGTGCTTAACTTACACCAATCCTAATATTTCTGCTAAATACTTGTGAAAATGTCTGTATTTATACTTCTCTTTAATTCTTGTTGCTTTCCTCAATATATTTATTTAACCACAGGTTTACTACATGACCTCATTCACGATCCGTTCACCTGGGATCTCATCACTGAAGACATTGTCTTTACTGTTGTAGGCATACACAAGTAGAAATGGAACCAGGATGAAAACTACTAATTTAATTCCTGTTCCACAGGAGCCACTCTCTAATCCTACTTTTTTCCTACAGAAAATAAATGGAGCAACATCCAAAAATTCCCAAGGAAATATTTTATCTGTTTATTAAGTAGAGAAGATTATTCATTTTTCTGTCTTCAGTGTGTAACTCTAAATGGGAGAAGCATTTCATACCAGTTACAGTGACAAACAATATCAGCCTTCCTTGATCTCTGTGCTAGATAAATCCATGTAACAATGAAAACAATTGATTGAAACTAACAAATATTATAGAACTTGTTAAAAATGTGTCACTGCTGGAAAGAAAGCTGGGTCTAGTTTTCAAATAGTTTGGAGAAAAAGGAACTTACTTGTCCACAACCACTGCTACCACCTGAAGAAGATCCACCCTGCTTGGGAAAAAAAGAAGAGCAGCCTGTAACCCACATATTCATTTTCATTCATTTTCTCTATTTCAAATACAGAAACAAATTTTCAAGTGCTTTAGATGCTCGACTGCTTAAAAGGTTGGGCATCTACATCCCTCTACATCCAACTGTGAATTTTCCGGTAAAGTATTTGTGTATGTTGGAGACTATAGTGCATCAGAAAGCTAACATGCACTCCTTTCTACATGGGAAACAGCTGTTTCAGTGTGCCTATAATTGCCAGACTCACAAAAAAAATTCACAACTCTTATTTTTAATGGCTACTTACTATATTATTTTAAGAAACAAACCACAGAATTCTCAATACATATATGGGAACAGCACATACATGCTGTATAATGACTGGTGACAGACTGACACTTACCTGTCCATAGGAACTACCAGCTTGAGGCTGGTAGCCCTGCAGGAAAGGCAAGAAGTAATTTGCAAACAGAGCTACGTAGTCTCTTAGCAAAGATGTAGCAGAATCATAGAATACCATAGAATACCAGAGAGAAAAGCCCAGTTCCAGTAAAAGTTCCTCTGTTCTTTTTTCTTTTTTCTTTCATGGTATTTCAGTGGTACAAACCAAAATCAAGGATGACTCAGCAACACCAAGAAGGAAAAAGACCCACTCACACTCCAAAGTCCATTTACAAGAAAGGCTCCTACAGAAAAACTCAGTGCATTTCAGCAAAAAAGCCTCACCTGGCCATAGGACTGGCTGCCTTGGGAACCCTTTAAAAAAAGAGAAGGTATTTATCACCTGGACAAAGAGGCTTCTTTAAAAAGCATAATGTTTTTGACAATACAGCTGCACGTGGGGTTCTCAAAAAGCACAAAGGAGACAGAACAGTATGCTGGCAGCTGGGCTACAGATTGTCCTACTCTCAGGAAAAGCCATGACTCAAATTGAGGTGCAGACTGCCAAGGGAAATATCAGTCTCCAAATCTGCCAGTCTTTCTGGTCACAGAGATATCAGTGAAGAACTTCCTACCAAATATTTAGTTTGCTTACCTGGCCATAGGAACTGCTGCTGCCCGAGAAACTTGGCCCACCCTAAGACAAGGACATAATTTGGTTA